>NC_081352.1:41619987-41650029 GCF_029784015.1 Lycium ferocissimum | reverse complement strand
CCTTTTTAATTTTCATTTAACTCTTTTTTTTTTATTGGTTTTTTCTTCATATACTAAATTCATTCACTTTTTTTTTTGCTCCTTTTCTTTATTCTCTTTATTTTGTTTTATTTTATACATATACAATAAGAGTGTAAATGCTATAGTAAACATAATTCACCTTTTTTAATATAACTGATATAATATATCTTTTTTTTGTTAACTAAACTTAGCACTAACCACTAAAACTTACGAGCAAGCACCACAACATACAACCATCACACCTTGTTGTCCCAATATAATCCAAGTTAAACTATCTAACTCACATGTCCCTCTCCTTTCATCTATATAGTTAACAACCAACCAAGGATGAGATTGTATTCTCTTCTAACTCCTCACCTACATAGATAAAAACAACTATAAATAAGTACCCAACTAAAACAAAAGCTGTTGGAAAGTCCTTTGTCTTGGTAGATGCTCTAGCATTACATATGAAGGCTATGTCTTTGGCTATGACTTCCTAATCTGTAGTCTTCTAAAAAATTGTGTTGTTTTCTCTCAATCCAGATAGCATGTACCGCCTCGACATAAATCATTACCTTTTGTTCTCTAAGGCTTTGTCTTATTTCTGTTTTTTTCTTCATAATCTAATTCTACACACCTTTTTGGCTGCTTTATTTTTGTTCTTATTTATTTTCTTTTCTCTTTTCTTTGCTTATATCAATAAAGATAATTGACAATATCTACTTTTTTTTTTTTTTTTGCATCAATTATCATAAAATAACCTATTCTGACATATCATATATCAAAATAATATATCATTAGCAGTTGAAGTATAGTCTTACAGTATACTATGATACTCACATGGTATATATCATATATTGTCGTGGTATTATAGAAGATTGATTCATCTATTAAAAAATAAAATACTCCTCATCCCTCTATGATACCCACATGGTATATACTATAAACTGCAAAGTGAATCATAGAAGACTAGTTCATTCCCTAGAAAAGGAGCTTAGTTCTCTATGATACCAATCTGACAAATCATATATTTATAGGTTATCATGGAGGACATATACATTCCTTTTTTAAAAAACACTCCTTAGTCCAATATGAGACACATGTGTATATCATTTATTGACAAGATATGATAGATAATTTGTTCACTCCTTTATGATACCCATATAATATATGTTATAAATTGACAGGGAATCATAGAGGACTGATTCATTCCTTCAACGAAGAGCTACCAGTTCTATGATACCAACCTGGTAAAAATCATATCATCGGTGTCATAAAGGTTGCTTCATTTTTAAAAAAAAAAAAAAAAAAAAAAAAAACTCTCTTTAGTCCTCTATGATAACCCCCCCCCCCCCCAAAAAAAAAAAAAACACACACACATATATATATATTGATTGGATATCATAATGGACATATTCAACCCTTCAACGGAAAAGAATATAAGAAAATAGAGTCATATTTTTTTTATTAATTTAGATTTTAATAAATAAACTGTAATTTTATATTTTTCTTAATTACTTTTTTTGGTACTGTAATGATTTGTTCCATATTTTTATTAGTCGAAAAATAGTTAGCTAATATTCTGATTCATCACAAATAGTATAAAATCAAACTACTATATGATACGCCCAAATTACACCTTTAAAATAGGAGTAAGCGGTCGTTGTCAAATATAGAGCCCAACAAGGTTGGGGTCGAATCCCTTAAAGAATACAATGAAGAAATAAACTCGTTAAGTGTAACGCTTTCTAGAGACGGGGATGTACAAAAAGTTTGGTTTTAATATTTATCATGATCATTGGTAAGAGAATGCTTGATTTGTGATTAACAATTACTAAAGGCACTAAGGTTGTTGTTCCAATGGAAAGTAATGCAACTGGGTATTAATCCAACTCCTTCATATGTGTATGTGCAATTAAATATGGGATACACAAGTTTATCAAGAGTTTCTCAACCAAGATGTTAAATGTCATCACTAAGCTTTCTCGATCCTTAGGATGTGGAATATGAATGAACACCCATTTTATTTCAAGTAACATTCCTATCTCTAGCTCAAGTCATTAGATAAGGTTTAGAAGCCTCAAATTCTTACTATTTACTCTTTTCCTAACTTCCCCTTTCTTTCTCAAGCAAAGGAAAAGTAAATAGGCACAAATAATGTTGTACACCATTAAATGACATTAAAGAACAAAGAGTAAATAGAAAAGCATCATAACACATAAATGGGAGTTGAATGCAAAAATCCAATCACATAACTAACACATTTGGTCCCACAACCTTAGCTAAATGATTTAGCTACTCATACTCATTAAATAAAAAGTAGTAGCAAAGAGAATATTCATGGAAGCTTACAATAATGTTAAAGAAGAAGATGACAAAAGGTGAAGAATCTTCTCTAAAAGCTTCACACAACAATAGTATTCAATGCTCTCTTTAGTGCTAAAAGACAACTAAAACTGAAACGTGAGGAATAATCAATAATGTGCATTGAGAAATAGATACAAGTATTTATAGAGGGAGGACAAAAAGTCAAATTTCGAACAAATATATGACTTGCGATCCAAGTTTGCGGTCGCAATTGGAGTTTGTGACCGCAGAATGCTCAGCAATTCTTCACAGTTCTTCTGAAGATGTGACCGCAACTTGAGTTTGCAGTGCTGCATCTACTTCGCAACTTTAGGTATGTAGATTGGCTCCTTTGGGTGTTCAAACCTCCAACATGCGACCGCAACTCTGAAGTTGCGGTGCCGCATTCTCGTTGCAAGTTGATGACCTTTTCTCAGCTGACTGTCATTTCTCTGGGCAAAAGATGCGGCCATAAATCCAATTTACGGTGCCGCATATTCCCAACAACTTTATGCTCTTTTGCTCTTTTTATTCCATTTTGTCCCTCTTTTATCTTCGACTCACAAAACCTGAAAACACATGAAAACACAAACAAACACTTGAAAAACCTGCTCAAAAAGTATAATTAGTGGATGTAAAAAGCCCTAAAATTCACGACTTATCACTATACTACAAATTGCAAAGACCAAACATTTCCTTTTTGAAATAGTGAAATAGGAATTGATATTCTGATAATTTTGGAATCTAGTACAAGATTAAGATATCAATACAAGATAATGAAATACTTGCTGAAGAAAAGCAGAAAATAAATGTAACACTTCGTACCTTTAAACTAGGCTATGATTCATGATTTGGGACTTAAAATACCATACGGGATTTGTTGGAATTTAATTTGTTGCAGTTCAGCAAAATCCCATTTTCAAAACCATCTATACGACCTGTACTTTCAGTCCGTATAACTCTTTTGGGAAATTTCAGTTTCTGGAATTTTAATCATTATTAAATACGGTCTGTTTATAAAGACCGTATAATAAATACTGTCAGTTTATATGGATCGTATATCATTATACAGACCGTATTATGCCCCAACTCAGTTAAGTATAAATACCCCAGTTCAGCCTTTTTATTTTATTTTTCATACTCCCAAGCCCTAGCACGAAGGATTTCTTCTTCCATCAATCCAAAACAACAAGGTAAGACATTCTAAGTCAATTCTAACATATATTCATGTAATCTAATGAGAGTTCATCATTCCTAACTTAGGATTTTCAAGAAAACCCATTTAAAGGATTCAAGAATAAAGCTTTAGGGGTTCTTCTTCAAGTTCAGATTATTGATACAATTTTTGGAGCATTACCAGGTATGTAGAGTTTCTATCTACGTAAGGAAACATTTTTTTTCTTTCACACGCCACGTTCTTCCATGATTTTACTAGAGTTCACTAAACTAGGTTATTTAGCCAGTCCATGATAACCCTGAGTTCATGTACCATGATTTACCATAGTTGAAACATATATTCGTTGTTGTATTCCTAATCTTCCATTTTGGTTATTAGGAATCTATCCGTAATCCATAAAAAACCCATATATTTCATTGCATGGGTTCCTACATGCAATTTATTAAATATTATACTTACTTTTATCAATATCTTACATGTATACACGTTTTCATGCAAATAAATTATATAACTTTATCCATGTTATGATACCAGATATCCATATTATAATACAAGTCATGTGTTTTCATGAAATTCATGAGCTTCTCAGCCAACTATATCATGTTCATATTTTTGGTAGTTGCACAAAATTACCTAGAAGGTTTTATGCCTAGAATTACGTATACCAACGTTGAATAAGGATCGGTCCGCCCAGTAGGACGATTCCTTCATATATACCCATTGAGGGATTTGGATCCATTCATGTCATGTTCATGTTTTGTACCCTAGCAAGGTATAAGATGGCTTAACTGATCGCGCAAAGATCAAACGCCACGTGCTAACATGGTAGTTTCATGTCAGTTATACTAATACTCTCCCACAAATATTTTACTCATGTTATATATATATGTATTCATGTTCATGCTCATGACTAGTTGTTTTACATACCAGTATATTCAATATGCTGACGTCCCTTTTCTATTGCTTGGGGGCCTGCATTTCATGATGCAGGTACAGATTTTACAGGACGTCGTATCTGCTCAGTAGGATTTGCTCGTATCAAGTTGTTGGTGAGCCCTATCTTATTTGTGATGTTATCCTTATTTATTTTCATGTCATGTTTAGCAAGTTAACGTATGGTGGCGGCCTTATCCCAACAAGTATGTTTTACAGTTTAGACTCATGATAGAGGTTTCATAGACTAGACAGTCAGTTATGTCAAATACTCAGAGTTGTGTAGCTATCTTTGGCTCAGATTATGCTATTTTCGAATTCATGTTTATATAAGTATTTGTTAAACCTCAAAAATATTTCGCGTTGTTAGCATTGTAAGTAAACTAACATAAGCTCGGAGAGTTCATGGAACCCATATAAGGTTAAGAAAGACTCTTAACAAGTGTTAAACAAGTGTCTAAAGGTTCCGGGATCAAGCAAATCGGAGAAAATTAAGTTTATCAAAATTTTGGAAAACTTGGTAGAATTTTGGACAGGAAATTTTGGGTCAACTTTAGAGAGACATATCTCTTAGAATACAAGGAGTTACGGAATCCATAAGTTACGTAAATATAAGTTCAGAGAGTCTTCTTTCCAATGCAATTGGTAGACTGCAATTTGAAAATATACAGTACGAGTTATGAACCGTCGAAGTGCATCGACAGTCCATCAATGCACAAAGACGAACCGTTAATGTACACCGACGGTTCCGTTAATGTGAGGCACTGGAGAATTTTTTGGAATGTTATATATTGATGTGTTGTGTGTTAAACCTTATTTTCTACATACCGACAGGCCAGCTGGGTCTCCTCCGTTGATTAGGTTCAGTACTATTCAGTGTTCTTGGATAAGTATGTTCCACATACTCTGAGGGACCGAAGGAAGGATGAGTTTGTTAATATTGATCAGGAGAACTCGTCTGTTGCTTTGTACGAGTCCCGTTTCCACTCATTGTCCCGATATGCTCTTCAGTTACTGCCCACTGAAGGGGAGAGGATCTGGCGGTTCGTGAAGAGATTGAACATTAGACTTCAGCTATCAGCTCTTCAGCTTGTAGCCACTGGGGCTTTATTCCAGGAGGTAGTGGAGAATGTTCGTGTTGTTTAGGGGATTAAACAGGAAAGTCATGCAAAGCAGGTATAGAAGAAGGCCCGAAGGATGGGATTTTCAGCAACTCCTTCTCGAGGGGTCAAAGTTCGCAGATATATTCAAGGCGTCGGATTCAGTCTGCGATGCAGGTGTCAGCTGGGGGCCCATCAGGGGTAAATTATCAGGCTTCCAGTTAGCATAGAGGTTATACTGCTTCATCAGCTTCTGTTCAACGACCTACCCTGGACCGTGTATGTTACGAGTATGGTGAGATAGGGCACATTAAGAGGTATTGCCCCAGACTTAGACAGAGTGGGCAGGGGACTCAGTATCAGGCTCTCTGAACTCTGTTTGCACCAGATAAAGGGTGTAAGGATCGCGCACCTACAGGATGGGGTAGCCACAGAACGAGTAGATGTGGTGCCCAGTCTAATCGAGGTGGTTCTCAGGTAGGTAGAGGCGGACAACAGCCCGACAAGGGTGAGGCTCAGACTGGACAGGGTAATCGCTGCGGTACACAGGCTACGGGAGGGTGAGGTCATTTGTACTCTTTTCCAAGTAGACCCGAGGCTGAGGCCTCCGATACTGTCATCACAGGTACTATCTCAGTTTACGACCGACTGGCTTCTATTTTATTTGATCCGAGTTCTACTTTTTTTTATGTGTCTACATATTTTGCTGTGGGTTTGGATATGGTGTGTGATACTCTTGATGTCCCTATTTATGTATCTACTCCAGTTGGGAATTGGATGGTGGTAGATAGAGTCTACCCGTCTTGTACGATTACTTTTACGGGGTATAGTACTTGGGCAGATTTGATGATCCTAGATATGGTAGATTTCGATGTCATTTTAGGCATGAGTTGGTTGTCCCCACATTATGCTATATTAGATTATCATTATAAGACTGTTACTCTAGCTATGCCCGGGGCACCTAGACTTGAGTGAAAGGGTAACCTTAGTCCCCTTCCTAAGAAAGTCATATCCTATGTTCGTGCTAGGAAGCTAGTGGAGAAGGGTTGTCTAGCTTACTTGGCCCATATCCATGACACCAGTGCAGATACTTCATCTATTGATTCGGTGCCAGTGGTACACGAGTTTGCGGATGTGTTCCCCGTGGACTTGCCTAGTATGACACCTGATCGTGACATTGATTTTATAATTAATTTAAACTCAGGGACTCATCCTATCTCTATTCCACCTTATAGGATGGAACCAGCAGAACTCAGGGAATTGAAGAAGCAGTTGCAAGATCTTTTGAGTAAGGGGTTTATTCGCCCGAGTGCCTCTCCTTGGGGTGCTCCTGTGTTATTTGTTAAGAAGAAGGATGGGTCTATGCGTATGTGTATTGATTACCGTCAGCTGAATAAGGTAACTATCCGAAATAAGTATCCCATTCCCCATATTGATGACTTATTTGATCAGTTACATGGTGCTTCTGTGTTCTCTAAAATTGACTTAAGGTTAGGGTATCACCAACTGAAGATTCGGGTAGAGGATGTTCCTAAGACAGCTTTTCGGACCAGGTATGGACACTATGAGTTCTTGGTTATGTCTTTCGGGCTTACTAATGCCCCAGTTGCGATCATGGATTTGATGAACGGTGTGTTTAATCCCCTTTTAGAATCTTTCATAATAGTGTTCATTGATGATATCCTAGGGTACTCTAAAAGTAAGGAGGAGCATGAGAAACATTTGAGGATTGCTCTTGGGGTATTGCGGGAGAAGGAGCTGTATGCTAAATTCTCCAAGTGTGAATTCTGATTGTCTTCTATGTCCTTCTTGGGGTATGTAATTTCGAAAGAAAGTATTATGATGGATCCTCAGAAAATTCAGGCAGCCAGGGAATGGGCTAGGCCTACATCAGTGACTGAGATCCGTAGTTTCATGGGTCTAGCTAGCTATTATCATCAGTTTGTGAAAGGGTTTGCCTTTATTTCTTCTCATTTGACTCCCTTTACTCAGAAGGAGGTACTATTTCAGTGGTCCGACGGGTGTGAGGAGATCTTCCAAAAGCTCAATACTTTGTTGACTACAGTGCCTATTCTAGCATTGCCTGTGAAGGGCAAGGATTTTGTTGTTTATTATGATGCTTCACGTTCTGGTGTGGGTACTGTTTTGATACAGGAAAAGAAGGTGATTGCCTATGCTTCTCGGCAGTTGAAAGTGCACGAGAAGAACTATCCTACTCGTGAATTAGAGTTGGCAGTGGTGGTGTTTGCGTTGAAAATACAGAGGCATTACTTGTATGGTGTCCATTGTGAGGTGTACACTGACTATCGCAATTTGCAGTTTGTGTTCACTCAGAGGGATCTGAACTCTAGGCAGCGGAGATGGATGGAACTGTTGAAAAATTATGATATCACCATTCTGTATCATCCCAGTAAGGCAAATGTAGTGGCTGACGTGTTGAGCAGGAAGTCGGCTAGTGTGGGAAGCCTGGCTCGTCTTATTTCTTCGGAGCGTCCGTTGACTAGAGAGGTTCAGACTCTGGCTAGCGGTTTTATGACGCTGGATATTTCTAACACGGGAAGGGTGTTGGCTTGTATTGAGGCTCGGTCATCCTTCCTGTAGCAAATTAAGGCTACGCAGTTTGAAGATGCTAAGTTGTGCAAAATTCGTGACAATGTGTTGGGTGGAGAGGCCAAGGAGGTCGTGATTGACGAAGAGGGGGTGCTGCGGATCAAGGGGCGAGTTTGCGTGCCACGTGTGGGTTATTTTATCAAAACCATTCTGACAGGGGCTCATAGTTTGAGGTATTCTATTCATCCTGGTGCGACTAAGATGTATCGTGATCTGAGGCAGCACTACTGGTGGACTAGGATGAAGCGTGATACAGTGGAGTTTGTTGCTCAGTGTCTAAACTGCCAGCAGGTAAAGTATGAACATCAGAAGCCTAGGGGTACATCTCAGAGGATGCCTATTCTTGAATGGAAGTGGGAAAGGATAGCCATAGACTTCATAGTTGGTCTTCCGAAGACGTTGGGAAAGTTTGACTCTATCTGGGTTATTGTTGACAAGTTGACTAAGTCTTCCCGCTTTATTCCGGTGAAGATAACTTATGATGTAGAGAAATTGGCTAAAATCTATATTCGTGAGGTGATTAGGCTTAATGGGGTTCCTATCTCCATTGTGTCCGATAGGGGCACAATGTTCACCTCTAGATTTTGGGAGTGCTTGCATGAGGAATTGGGTATAAGGATGGACCTTAGTACAACTTTCCCCCTACAGTTTGACGGGCAGTCTGAGCGGACTATTCAGGTTCTTGAAGATATGTTTCATGCGTGTGTCATAGACTTTGGTGGGAATTGGGACCAGTTTTTACCTTTGGCCGAATTTGCATATAATAATAGCTACCACTCGAGTATCGATATGGCTCCATTTGAGTCATTGTATGGGAGGAGGTGTAGGTCTCCTATTGGGTAGTTTGATGCATTTGAGGTGAGACCATGGGGCACTGATCTTTTGAGGGAGTCCCTAAGAAGGTAAAGGTGATTCAAGCTAAGCTTCTGGCAGCCCAGAGTAGGCAGAAGGAGTATGCGGACCGTAAAGTCTGAGATATTGAGTTTGGAGAGGGAGAGCAAGTGTTGCTGAAAGTCTCACCCATGAAGGGTGTGATGAGGTTAGGGAAGAAGGACAAGCTTAGCTCGAGGTACATTAGGCCGTCTGAGATTCTCAAGCGTGTGGGGGGTGGCTTATAAGTTGGCTTTGCCTCTGGGTCTATCAGGCGCTCATCCGGTGTTTTATGTTTCGATGTACCACGGAGATGGTTCGTACATAATTCGTTAGGATTCAATTTTGTTAGATGAGAATTTGACATATGAGGAAGAGCTCGTTGCCATCTTAGATAGGGATGTTCGCAAGTTGAGGTCCAAGGAAATAGCCTCTGTGAAAGTTCAGTGGAAGAAGCTATTTGGGAAACAGAATCTGATATGCGTAGCAAGTATCCTCAGCTTTTTACCGAGTCAGGTAATTTTTCCTAGTTTACTCATCCTTGTTCGTTCGGGGACGAATGGTGTTTTAATTAGTATCTAGTGTAATGAACCTCCCAGTCGTTATGAAAAATATAGGATCACCCCATCAAATAGAACCTTCCGAAGGGTAGAACGAGCTAGTAGAGACTCGATTTTATAAGTCTAAGAACTGAAAACTTGACTTGTTTGTGATTGTTGATTAATTTTGTTGAGTCCGTCGGGGGGGTGACGTAGAAAATTAGAGCTCCATTGGGAATTTCGAGGCTACGGGTGGATTTGTATGACATTTGTATGTATATGTGCATGTTTTGTTTGTGTTTATGAGGCCTCAGATGAAATTTTGGGTGATAGAGTGGAAAACTCGGCAAAACTCAAGCTTACTGCCCAAATTGGACAGCTGTGGCGAGACTTGTATCGCTACGGCGGTACCACTATAGCGGTGAGCCCCTCACCGCCAGCGGTCAGCCAGTGATTATGTGTCCGCCATAACGGGCCATGTCCCGCTATAGTGGTGTCGATATAGCGAAACATGGGCTGCCATAGCCGTGGTCGGGTTTTTCTTGGTCCGCTATAGCGGGCACTTGGTTGCTATAGTGAGACCGCTGCAGCGGTAAATTGACTGTTGCAGCAGTCGATGAGGAGCAGAATGCCGTGTTTTAAACACTTAGTCCCACATTCTTTATTCATAATACTCCAACACAGTTCCCCACAAGCACATAGGGTGAAATTCCAAGCTAGGGCAAGAATACTCTTGAGAGGTAAGTCTCATCTATCCCTTCCAATCATTCCGTATCATCTTTATGATTATCATCCCTTTTAGGGGTCTTCAATGGTGAAATTAGTATTAGTAACCCTAGGAATTAATAAACCTTCTATACTTGATGGGTTAGGATGGTTACCACGTATTTATCATTTAATGGCTTGGGTTAACTCCTCTTAATCATGAATTGAACCTTTAGAACCATAAACTAAGTGAATTGAGACCTAGGGTTCCCTAAAAATGGTATCTTGACTTTGGAAACTACTTGTAAGTGATGTGTTGATCATATATGGTTGTAAATTGATGGTTAGTGGTTACTAAGGTCATTGTTAGGTTGTTTTGCACTTATAAACCATTAACCCATTACAATGGGGCTAAGGGAAGGGTGTTTTGTATTGATTTTGTGACTAGAATAATTATGACTCATTGAGCATTCTAATTGCAAGACTTTGAGTGTTCCGAGGCTTTACGAAAAGAAAAAGCTGTAGCATAGTGACTCGAGTAGTTCCAGCTTTACGTTGAGGTAGATTACGGTCTACTTGAGTTAGACTTTGATTAGTTGATTGTATATGTTGTGAATTCATTAGGAGAAAGCAGAAAGCATGTCTAGGCTTCACGCATGATATGGTGTGGTTGAACTCCTATGTGCAATTGATTGAGTAACTGTGTAGGCTTCGGGCCACTATTCATGTGTGTTGAATCTACAGTTGATGTGTTGTGATGAGAAGTTAATATGATCTTCTGCCCGTACCTTTAACTCGAACTTTGATCATGATCCTAGACTTAAAAGAAATCTGAAACGAACCCAGGCAGCATCTGCGACGCCATGTGCGATTCGCATGTTACACATGCGAGTCGCATACTGTGTCGCATCTGCTGACAGAGAAGGCCAAAGAAAGACGTAGGCTGTGCACCACATGCGACACCATGTGCGATTCGCATGTGGTACATGCGAGTCGCATATGATGTCGCATCTGGTGACAGAGAGGTACCAAAGAAGGCGTAAGGGTGTGCACCACCTGCGACGATGCGGTGCAACATGCGACTCGCATGTTGTACATGCGACACCATGTGCGAATCGCATATGGTGTCAGGGTATTCTCGTCTAGAAGTTGTTTCTCGTTTTTGGACATAATATAAATAGGTTTTCTAGGGTCTGGGACTCATTATTCAGCAGCTAAATCATTGGTATTCCTTGTGGAGCACATAAGTGTTGATTAAACATCTCCTAGGGATTTCTTGCTTTTGGTATCTCCTCCACCCAACATTTTGGTAAACCCTAACTAAACCCGTTCAAGATTCAAGAATCAAGAATTGGGGAAATACTTTCAAAACGCAAGTCTCTAATTCAAGTGTTGAAGCAATTAAGGTATGTAGAACTTCCATCCACATGTGGGAATCTCTACGTTCTTCCCCATGCTTCGTTTCTTGATATTCATGAAATTCAAACCCTAGGGCATTAAACCCAACATATTGGTAGCCCATATTTATGTATTTATGTATATGAATTTTGTATCTATATTCGTTATTTGTATTCCTAATCTTCCATTACGGTTATTAGGAACCCTAGCTTAATCCATGAATCATGAATTCTTCCTCATGCATTCCCATTATGTTTATATGGAAATTTTATGATTTTATGTAACAAGTTACAAGCATGTTTTCAAGTCAAATTATATATCTATATATTTATGAACTATTGTTTCTACTCACGAATCAAGAACATGTTTGCAAGATTATGACAAGTTATCTCATGAAACCATATTACAAGTTATTTCGTGAAATCATGATTACAAGTTATTTACAAGTTATTTCACGAAACTCATGGGCTTCTTAGCCAACTATATCATGTTCATGTTTTTGGGATTGCTTAGTTAACCGAGAAGGCTCGTATAGCCCGAAACTACGTTGCCACCGTAGGATAAGGGTTGTCGCAAGTAGCAACACCTTCATTATGCAGTTTGGATCCTTACATGCTTATTTTACTTAAATCTCATATCCCCCGGCAAGGTGTGAGTGTTCTCCCGGTAGGCGCAAGTACCGCATCATGTTGTCGGTTACACTATAGCATTCCCCACGTTACAAGAAGTTTTATATACATGTATTTTCATTGAATCATCGTTTTCGTACTTTACTCACGTTTCATGCTCATGTTCAAGTTACATTCGCTTCCGTTCATGTTCTATACCTATGTATGCCATGTTCTTCATTTCAACAAAGTTTTACATACTAGTACTATTCACCATGTACTAACGTCCCTTTTGCCCGGGCCTCGCACTTCACGGTGCGATACCGATTTTCAGAGCATACGCCGCGCAAGAGTAGGATCACCTCGCATCGCCCTTATTGGTGAGCCCCACTCCTCCCGGGGTTCAACATGGAGTCTTTATATTTAGTATGCGATTATGGTAGTGGGCCATGTCCCGGTAGTTAGTATTCGACATGTTTTAGAGGTTTCATAGACAGATGTTAGTTCACGAGTCGTTGGTGCATTCATGATTACGTACTATTATGTTTTCATAATATTTCATGCTATGAGATGGTTTCAAGATTTTATTCCGCAAATTATATTTCCATGATTTATTTAAATTGCATCATATAGATATATTGTTTGATGCCCATGTTGACAAGCAAGCCACGAGGTTCGCTTCGACACACGCAAGCAAGGCCCGAGTGCCGTGTTACGCCTGTGCCATGGTTCGGGGCGTGACAAAGCTTGGTATCGAGCCTAGGTTCAAGAGTCTTTAGGGAGTCTATGAAACCGTGTCCAAAGGGGGTCACTTTTATATGTGTGAGGGCCCCATACATATAAACAGTTGACCACCAAGACATCCAGGATTGTCTCACTCCTTTCATATTCTAGATCGTGCAGTTAGAGCATTACTTTTAGGATATCTTTCTAATTCGTGCGTGTACGTATTTTCAGAAAATGCCTTACAAGAGAACGTACAAGAAAAGGAACACAGCCACCAGCCAAAGGGCTAGCGTGGAAGCAACTCGCGAAGAGACCGTTCCGACTCAGACAGCAGCCCCAACCGCTCCTGCGTTACCCCTCCTACCGATACGGACGGAGATGTTAGGAATGCTATCAACATGCTCACACAACTGGTAGCAAACAGCCCAACGTCGTAACTGGGTCAAGTTCGGGCATAATGGAGAGTCTTCTAGGACTAAGGATTTCCTCGAATGAATCCCCGCCTTTCACGGGACAAAGAAAGACGAAGACCCTCAGACTACATAGATGCTCTTCGCAAGATCTTTCGACTATGGCAACATAAACCGGCGCCTACTTTCGGAGCTCATCACCGCAGAGCATTGCTAACACCGGTACGAATCTTGGGAATTATCCCGAGGTGAGGATGCACCCGATGCTGCTACGGGATGAGTTTGCAAGTGCATTCCGGACCACTTCATGCGAGAGAGGTCGTGGAAGCTAAGGCCTGAGCAATTCCCCGAAGCTCAAACAGAACGGCGCATCGCCTGTGACTACTATTTGGAGTTTGTCGTCCGGCCAAGCATGCTTCAGATATGGTACCGGATACGAGGGCGAGAGTGAGAAGGTTTGTTGGAGGACTTGATTCTCATTTGTATGATGGGGCCAACATTGTTGCCGTACGAATGGGGAATGACCATCTCCAAGATGGTTGCTTTCGCATGTGGCAATGAGACGAGGCTAAGGGAGGAGGAAGCCTTGCAGAAAGAGAAAGACAAAGAGTTCAACAAGAGGGTCAAATCTACCGGACAGTTCAGCGGGAACAGGAAATTCTTTAACAACAGGTCAGCAGGACCCGCTCCGTCCACAGCAAGTGCTCCAGTTTCCAAGTTCGGAGAGATAACCGTCACAGTAATTTCAGCCGTCGTGCTCCCGGCCTGTGCCGCCGACTCGCAGTAACTTCACCAATCCGATTTGTGCTAAGTGTGGGAGGAGGCATCCCTGGGAGTGCCGCTGGGATCAAATATTTGCTATGGGTGTGGTCGGCCGGCCATATTCGCCGAGATTGCCCTTCGCCGACAGGCACAGGAGGTAATCGGACCCGCCGATAAATTCGTTCGCTTCTTCTCGTAATAATCAAACTCAGGCAGGACGTGCACCAGTTAGATCCGCAAACGCAGGCGGTGGCCCAAACCGTTTGTATGCTTTGACTGGGCGTCAGGATACCGATGCTCGTACTGATGTTGTCTGTGTATGCTCACCGTTTTCGCTTCGATGTCTATGCTCTCATGGACCCTGGATCCACCCTATCCTATGTCACCCCTTATGTTGCTAGAAAATTTGGTATTGAACCTGAAAAGCTAAAAGAACCTTTTGAAGTGTCAACTCCAGTTGGTGAGTCCGTCATAGCCCGACGTGTCTATAAGGGCTGTCCAGTTAGAGTCTATCACCATGTTGTCCCAGCTGACCTATGTGAGTTAGAAATGGTAGATTTTGATGTAATCATGGGCATGGACTGGTTATATTCATGTTATGCGTCGCTGATTGTAGAACCAAACCGTAAATTTCAAGTTTCCTAATGAGCCGCCTTAGAGTGGAAGGGTAATTCGTTAAGCCCTAAGGGTAGGTTTATCTCTTACCTCAAGGCAAGAAAAATGGTGTCTAAGGGTTATATCTATCATCTCGTTCGGGTTAGGGATGCGCTTCCCGCACCCCAACTCTTCTTCGCCCGCCTCGTTGTTAATGAGTTTCAAGTCTTTCCCGAGGATCTTCCCTAATCCCTCCCGATAGGAAATTGATTTTGCAATTGACCTACTCCCAGGTACGAAACCTATATCTATTCCACCTTATAGGATGGCTCCACTCGAATTACGAGAGCTTAAGGCTCAACTCAAAGATCTTCTAGACAAGGGTTTTATCCGACCCAGTGTCTCTCCATGGGGTGCCCCAGTTCTCTTTGTGCGCAAGAAAGATGGTTCTTTGCGTATGTGCATCGACTATCGCCAGCTCAATAAAGTCACAATCAAGAACAAATACCCTCTTCCACGAATAGATGACTTATTTGATCAGCTTCAGGGTGCCCAATGTTACTCTAAGATAGATCTCCGGTCAGGTTACCATCAGCTTAAGGTTAGGGAACGAGATATTCCTAAGACAGCTTTTAGAACCGTATATGGTCATTTCGAATTTCGTGTTATGTCCTTCTGGTTTGACCAATGCCCGCAAAGATTTATGGACCTCATGAATAGAGTCTTCAAGCCATACCTCGACCTCTTTGTCATTGTCTTCATAGATGATATCCTCATTTACTCCCGTAGCGAGGCCGAGCACGCAGAACACCTTCGTATAGTTCTTCGCATTCTCAAGGACCGCAAGTTGTATGCAAAATTCTCTAAGTGTGAATTTTGGCTCAAGCCGCAGCCTTCCTAGGTCATGTGATTTCGGTGAGGGTGTTCAAAGCCGACTCTCGAAGATCGAGGCCGTTAAGAATTGGCCTAGACCCACATCGCCGTATATTCGCAGCTTTCTTGGGTCTAGCAGCTATTACCGACGGTTCGTAGAGGGGTTTTCATCTATTTCAAAGACCATTGACCAAGTTGATGAAGAAGGAAGTTAAATTTCGGGGTCGATGCCCGTGAGCGTTATTTTCGAGGAATTGAAAACGAGATTAACTTCTGCGCCAGTTTTGACTCTACCAGAGGGAACCGAAGGGTTCGTGGTTTATTGTGATGCTTCGGGAGTTGGTCTCGGATGTGTCTTAATGCAACATGGTAAGGTTGTAGCTTATGCATCTCGTCAGCTCAAGGTTCACGAAAAGAATTATCCGACTCATGACCCAGAGTTACAACCGTTGTTTTTGCACTTAAGATATGGCGTCATTATTTGTATGGAGTGCATGTTGATATTTTCACGATCATAAAAGCCTCGCAAAGATATCTTCAAGCAAAGGGAGTTGAATCTGAGGCAAAGGAGATGGCTCGAATTGCTTAAGGACTACGATGTGGACATTCTTTACCATCCGGGGAAAGCAAATGTTGTAGCGGATGCTCTTAGTCGGCGTTCCATGGGAAGTTTAGCCCACGGGGACGAAGATAAGAGAATTATGACAAAGGAAGTTCACCGATTAGCCAATCTTGGAGTTCGACTTTTGGACTCCGAGGATGGTGGTGTGGTTGTTCAGAATAGAGCTCTTTCCTCTTTAGTTGTTGAAGTCAAGGAGAAACAGTTTAATGATCCCTACTTGCTGCTTTAAAAGAGGGGATTCACAAGCACAAGACGACGCTTTTGAACAAGGGGGAGATGATGGTACCTCGAGGTACCGAGGTAGATTGTGTGTTCCGTATGTAGATGGGCTCGTAGAGAGAATCATGTCGAAGCTCACAACCTGTGTATTCCATTCACCCAGGTTCTACTAAAATGTACCATGATCTAAAGGAGATTTATTGGTGGAATGATATGAAGAAGAATGTAGCAGACTTTGTAGCTAAATGTCCGAATTGTCAGCAAGTGAAAGCTGAACACCAGAGGCCTGGTGGCTTGGCTCAGAATATCGATATTCCGTCCGGAAATGGGAAATGATCAATATGGACTTCGTGTCGTTTACCTCGTTCGGGGCCTAGAGACACGACTCTATTTGGGTGATCGTTGATGTGCTTACTAAGTCAAGACACTTTTGCCGCTACCAAGACCACGATTCAGCAGAAGATTATGCCAAGCCGTATGTTAATGAGATTGTCGATTGCACGGGACACCAAAGTTGTCCATCATTTCGGATCGTGGTGCTCACTTTACAACGACTGGAAATCCTTTCGTAAAGGATTGGGTACCAAGGTGAACCTTAGCAGCCTTTTCATCCGCAAACAGACGGGCAGCAGAGAGTACTATTCGTACTCGGAGGACATGCCGAGGGCATGCGTCTTGGATTTCAAAGGTAATGGGATGATCACCGCTCTCATCGAGTTTTCGTATAATAACGCCTATCATGCTAGTATTGGGATGGCACCGTTTGAAGCTCGTATGGGCGAAGGTGTAGATCACCAATTGGTTGGTTCGAAGTTGGTGAAGCAGAGTTGCTAGGACCGGATTTGGTTTATCGTGCGAGGGAGAAGGTCAAGTTAATTCAGGAGCGTTTGAAAACGGCTCGTAGCCGCTTTAAGTCTTACTACGTACGCGAGGCGAAGGGAATTAGAATTTTCGATTGATGATCGGGGTGTTCCTAAAAGTCTCACCCATGAAGGGTGTTATGAGATTTGGCAAGAAAGGCAAACTCGGGCCCCGTATATATCGGACCTTATAGAATTCTCGCGGCGGTTGGTCTAGTAGCTTATGAATTGGAGTTGCCACAAGATTTGATTGTCGTACATCCCGTATTCCATGTGTCCATGTTGAGGAAGTGTGGTGGGACCCGTCATTAGTTGTTCCTGTTGATACCATATCAGTTAAGGATGGTTTGACTTATGAGGAGATCCCCGTAGCCATTCTCGACCGTCAGATTCGCAAGTTGAGAACTAAGGAAGTGGCCTCAGTGAAAGTCCTGTGGAGGAGTCAGAAGGTTGAGGAAGCTACATGGGAAGCCGAGAAGGATATGAAATCCAAGTACCCATTCTTGTTTGAACAACAAGCAGAGAACTTCCACGGTAACTTTTCATAGCCATGTCTCGTTATGTCTCATGTTCCACGCTCATGTCATGTATTCAACGCTTATGTTATGTGCCTCATGTTTCAGTACCCATGTAATCCCGCATTCAGTCCTCATGATCCATGACCATGTCCCCAAGTAATCATGTCAAGTTCTTGTATGGTATGTCAGGTTTCATTCATGTTCATGTATCCAAGCCTTATACGGTCATATTCTTAACCATGACCCAACATTCGAGGACGAATGTTCCCAAGGGGGAGGTATTGTAACACCCCGTACCTTTAACTCGAACTTTGATCATGATCCTAGACTTAAAAGAAATCTGAAACGAACCCAGGCAGCATCTGCGACGCCATGTGCGATTCGCATGTTACACATGCGAGTCGCATACCGTGTCGCATCTGCTGACAGAGAAGGCCAAAAGAAGACATAGGCTGTGCACCACATGCGACACCATGTGCGATTCGCATGTGTAACATGCGAGTCGCATATGATGTCGCATCCGTACGACAGAGGTACCAAAGAGACGTAAGGTGTGCACCACCTGCGACGATGCGGTGCAACATGCGACTCGCATGTTGCACATGCGACACCATGTGCGAATCGCATATGGTGTCAGGGTATTCTCGTCTAGAAGTTGTTTCTCGTTTTTGGACATAATATAAATAGGTTTTCTAGGGTCTGGGACTCATTATTCAGCAGCTAAATCATTGGTATTCCTTGTGGAGCACATGCAAGTGTTGATTAAACATCTCCTAGGGATTTCTTGCTTTTGGTATCTCCTCCACCCAACATTTTGGTAAACCCTAACTAAACCCGTTCAAGATTCAAGAATCAAGAATTGGGGAAATACTTTCAAAACGCAAGTCTCTAATTCAAGTGTTGAAGCAATTAAGGTATGTAGAACTTCCATCCACATGTGGGAATCTCTACGTTCTTCCCCATGCTCCGTTTCTTGATATTCATGAAGCACAAACCCTAGGGCATTAAACCCAACATATTGGTAGCCCGTGATTATGTATTTATGTATATGAATTTTGTATCCACATTCGTTATTGTATTCCTAATCTTCCATTACGGTTATTAGGAACCCTAGCTTAATCCATGAATCATGAATTCTTCCTCATGCATTCTCATTATCATAGGTTTTATGATTTTATGTAGCAAGTTACAAGCATGTTTTCAAGTCAAATTATATATCTATATATTTATGAACTATTGTTTCTACTCACGAATCAAGAACATGTTTACAAGATTATGACAAGTTATCTCATGAAACCATATTACAAGTTATTTCGTGAAATCATGATTACAAGTTATTTACAAGTTCTTTCACGAAAATCATGGGCTTCTTAGCCAACTATATCATGTTCATGTTTTTGGGATTGCTTAGTTAACCGAGAAGGCTCGTATACTCGAAACTACGTTGCCACCGTAGGATAAGGGTTGTCGCAAGTAGGCAACACCTTCATTATGCAGCTTTGGATCCTTACATGCTATTATTACTTAAATCTCATATCCCCCGGCAAGGTGCGAGTGTTCTCCCGGTAGGCGCAAGTACCGCATCATGTTGTCGGTTACACTATAGCATTCCCCACGTTACAAGAAGTTTTATATACATGTATTTTCATTGAATTATCGTTTTCGTACTTTACTCACGTTTCATGCTCATGTTCAAGTTACATTCGCTTCCGTTCATGTTCTATACCTATGTATGCCATGTTCTTCATTTCAAACAGGTTTTACATACTAGTACTATTCACCATGTACTAACGTCCCTTTTGCTCGGGCCCGCACTTCACGGTGCGTATACCGATTTTCAGAGCATACGCCCGCGCGCAGGATCACCCGCATCGCCCATCGCGAGCCCCACCCTCCCGGGGTTCAACACGGAGTCTATATATATTTAGTACGCAAGCTTATGGTAGTCCGTGGCCATGTCCCGGTAGCTAGTATTCGTACATGTTTTAGAGGTTTCATAGACAGATGTTAGTTCCGAGTCAATGGCTATGCATTCATGATTACGTACTATTATGTTTTCATAATATTTCATGCTATGAGATGGTTTCAAGATTTTATTCCGCAAATTATATTTCCATGATTTATTTAAATTGCATCATATAGATATATTGTTTGATGCCCATGTTGACAAGCAAGCCACGAGGTTCGCTCGCACACGGACAGTATCTGGAACGAGTGGTACATGGACACCATGGTTCCCTTGCAGGTCATGACTACTAGGCAATGACGTCAGTTAGCATGTGTGTACAGTGATTATGGTATTTGTAGTAGTCTTATTCCGGGGGCGTGGACAGTTCTTGATATTTCCAAGACTTGTCAAGGTTTATTTATTTCCAACGTTGTTTATTCTATTGACTTGTGAGATAACATGATACTAATCTTAGTTCATTATATCTATTTTGAACACATCGAGTGCAATAAATGGATAAAGATTGCTACCCGCCCTCACATCTAGCGTTGAGGATTCATACCGACCTACGTAGGAACTTTTTATCCATGCCATGCCCGAAGATCTTTCTCTTATGATGTCTATTTCCTATTCTGGACATTATGCTTATTTGTTAGACAAATTTTATTTCTTAGAAATGTGCTAGATTAGAGTCCTCGTACGATGACTTTCGAATTTTAGAGATATTGTAATAGTTAGAACTTCCGCATTTACTTCAGTATTTTTATGGTGAATTATTTTGATTATCTTATGCTTGAATGAGTAATAGCTGACTAATCTGGTTAATATAAAAACAGACTTGAATGAATAGATGACTTGTGTGTTGGTTCAAAATAACTAGAGTCCCAAAATGTGGTGCACATGGCGGAAAACATTAACATTTAGTTATTGTTTTAGTCATCACCGTGTCCACGAAGTTAGATTAATTTTTATTTATCATCTTAGAGGCTCCATAGATAGACGTTATTTTCGTGGGTAGTTATTCAAGTCATTTCTTGACTCTTTGGGTGTTGCTACGTTTATAACAATACATTTAGACGAATTGATGCTGATTTTATTATTTATGGTGATCATGATTTATTTAACTATTTATAACTTATTGATATTGTTGAAAGATTATCGAAAGAGATTAGACGTTTATTGATTTTATAATGTGCTTGTTGTTCATAGCATTGGAATGTTACAAGAGTTTTTGTGAAATTAGGCATGACATTTCGTAGATAAAATCACCCGATGAGGATTCAAGTTTCGTACTTCTTTTCTATCTTTATTTTTTGTCTTTCTCCATTTTGGACAGTGTTATGTAGTAATTTAAGACTTGTATTTTGGTTTAGTAGCTCTTGTACTTATGACTTCCAAGTCTTGGGAAGGTCTTTGACTTAGAGTTGTTCATATTTATGCTATTAAGGCATATTTAGTATGTTGGGTTCTTTTCCCTTAAATTCCGCACTTAAATTTATAATTTGAGGCTTGCTTTTCATTGTGGTTCGTCTATGGGTTAGGGTAGGTGTCCTCATGGCCATTTGAGATTATGGGTCGCGACAATAAACATAATTTTATTCCTTTCAAGTTTGCAAGCATCATGAGTCTAACATCACAAGAAAAGGACTTCATTCGAGTATGAAAATAAAGTTCAATTTGAATTAAATAGTGATAATGGTAAAGTCAAACTAGACATAAGTTTAGAATAATGAGTTAAATAGGTTTTGTGATTAATCGTCAAAGACAATGAATGATATCTCAAGAAAGAAGAAAAGAAATAGAAACAAAAAAAGAGACACCATCCCTAGTTGTCCAAATTTTTATGGGGACAATTGAAATTAACTTCCTTTGTTATACCAACTAGCATTAATGATTTTAATTGGATCATGATAATTTATTGCTTTGATTTATTTATCTCGCTATATAATTTGTTTAGTGAATTCTTGGACAAAAAATAAACATATTCTATTTGTTTAGCCTTTTAGATGTTACAAGAGTTTTGAAGAAAAAAATCTAAAGCTCACCTGAATTATTGTTCAAGGAGGTTTCAATCTCATTCAAAAGGTGGAGATGATATTGTTTCCCAACCATTAAAGATTAAGGGGATTGAGCAAAATTAATCTAAAAGAAAGAGATAAAACGTAGATAAGAAACACCAAGTTAATATAGACAACCATCATTACATTAAAAGGTAAAACTTTCACTGGGGATAACAACAAATTAACATCCTTTCTACTACATGAAAGGATCTTATTTCATGTTTTTCTATGACAAACACTTCTCAACCATTGATTTTGTCGATCGTCCTCAAACATCTCCATTAATGCAACGAAGCTTCTCATCTAGTATTATATAAAGAATTATTTTAATATATGAATTCAATATTTACTAATTCACTATAGATAAAAATAACTTGAACTACTGTAAGCTTAAGCTTAGAACCTAAAATCATGAGAGAGAGAGTTTCAAAAGAGAGAGAGAGAGAGAGAATGAATATGAGAGAGAGAGAGAGACCTCCTTAAGATTGCCACAAAAGTTGAGCATTTCGACATTATATCGCAAAACTTCTCGCTTACATTCATGTAAACAATAATCATGGCAACTAGTAATATCATCAACGCAAGTTGAATAACATTCATCAACACACTTGTGATATGGATCTTTATCTGCACACACAAAAAATGACGAAGAAACCATAATTATTGTGATTACCATGAGAAAGAATGCTTTTTTCAACATCTGGGACTTCATCCTTCACTGTCTCTCTCACTTATGTTTTTTTTTTCTTTCTTATGCAAAAAGAAGAAAGATCACTTCACCTTATATAGCAAAATGACATAATTTAGTATTTAAGGATTTAGATTTAGGTGAAATCAGTATTCAATGACAGTGAATCTCAAAATCTAAAAGTAGTTGGAAGGAGTAAAACCTTAAATGCGTGTGAATACATCTATGGCTTTGCTTTTATAACCGTTAAGATACACACACACATTTGATAAATTTAAAGGCTTAAAACTATTAAAAAGCTTATTAAGATATCATTTTGAACTACCCCCAAATATAAGATATCATTTTTATCATTTTCTCAAGGAAAAAGGGCTAAAGTTGTCCATTTATGTTAATATCTTGTTCACATCTATTCTCCGTTATACTATATGCTAAAATTTTACCCCAAGCGTTAAGAAAAGTTTCAAATATACCCTTAGATTAACGAATTCTCCCAATTCCCTTTCAATTACCAATTTCACTTGTTGATCCATTGACCCGCGACTCATAACCCTAACCCAAGAACAATCGTTCTGATAAATATTGTTACTCTTTTTAGGAAAATTGTCTTATTAATAGAAGTTAGCAACCTCGATAATGTATTTCCAGAAAGAAAATTAGAAAAAAAACTTTACGATATGAGATGCTAAAGAAACTTTTGTTTATGATTCTTGAAGGTTATTATGATTAGTAGGTATATGCTATTTCAAAATTTTAAATAAATCTTGAAAATATCAAAGAAACTTTTGTTTCATGCTAAAGATGAGATGCATTATATTACTATCTCTAAAATATTAGCCCATGTAGAAAAAAATTTACTCATGTCTACATAATATAACTAGATATGTCTCGGTATTTCTTTAGGGGTAAACTACATAACTATTCACAAAAATTAAATTAGTTACCCTTGCCTAATTATTTACTTTTCTACTTGTCAAATTAAGTATCTTCCTAGCATTGCAGCTTTTGTGGTAATTGCTTTTTCTTTTCTTTTTTTTTAAAAAAAAAAAAAAAAAAGCTTCTCTACTTTTTTTTTGTCTTCTTTTCTATTCATTTATTTTTTTTTCTCAAAACATATTATTCTTTTTTCACCATAGTCTAATTTCATACTTAATTTTGGCTCCTTTCTTTTTGTTTTATTTTATTCTCTCTTTTTTTTCCCTTTTTTTTTCGTTTTCTTTTGCTTCTGGTTCCTTTTCTAATTTCATTTAATTCTTTTTTTTTATTTGTTTTTTCTCCATATACTAAATTCATTCACTTTTTTAATCCTTTTCTTTATTCTTTTATATATATATATATATATATATATATATATATATATATATATATATATATATATATAATAAGAGTGTAATTGATATAGTAAACATAATTCCCTTTTTTAATATAATCGATATAATATATCTTTTTTTTGTAAACTAAACTTTGCATTAATCACTAAAACTTGCAACGAAAGCACCACAACATACAACCATCACACCTTGTTGTCTCAATATAATCCAAGTTAAACTATCCAACTCACATTCCCCTCTCCTTTCATCTATATAGTTAACAACCAACCAAGGATGGATTGTATTCTCTTCTTACTCCTCACCTACATAGATAAAAACAACTATAAATAAGTACCAAACTAAAACAAAAGCTGTTGGAAAGTCCTTATTGTCTTGGTGGATGCTCTAGCATTATATATGAAGGCTATGTCTTTGGCTATGACTTCCTAATCTCTAGTCTTCTAAAAAATTATGTTGTGTCTCTCAATCCAGATAGTATGTACCGCCTCAACATAAATCATTTACCTTTTGTTTCTCTAGGCTATGCCTTTTTTTTATTTTATTATTATTATCTAATTCTACACACCTTTTTAGCTGCTTTATTTTTGTTCTTTTTTTATTTTTATTCTCTTTTCTTTTCTTATATCAATAAAAAGATAATTGACAATATATACTTTTTTTTTTAATTTTGCATCAATTATCATAAAATAACCTATTCTGACATATCATATATCAAAATAATATATCATTAGCAGTTGAAGTATAGTCTCACAGTATACTATGATACTCACATGGTATATATCATATATTGACATGGTATTATAGAAGATTGAATCATCTTTTAAAAAACAAAACACTCCTCATTCCTCTATGATACCCACGTGGTATATACTATATACTGCAAGGTGAATCATAGAAGACTAGTTCATTCCCTAAAAAAAGAGCTTAGTTCTCTATGATACCAATCTGACATATCATATATTTATAGATTATCATGGAGGACATATACATTCCTTTTTAAAAAACACTCCTTAGTCCAATATGAGACATATGTGTATATCATTTATTGACAAGATATGATAGATAATTTGTTCACTCCTTTATGATACCCATATAGTATATGTTATAAATTGACAAGGAATCATAGAGGACTAATTCATTCCTTCAACGAAGAGCTCAGTTCTATGATACCAACATGGTATAAATCATATACTATCAGGGTGTCATAAAAAGGTTGCTTCATTTAAAAAAAAAAAAAAAACTCTCTTTAGTCCTCTATGATAACCCCCTCCCCCACACACAGAATATATATATATATATATACATTCATACATATATTGATTGGATATCATAATGGACATATTCAACCCTTCAACGGAAAAGAATATAAGAAAATAGAGTCATATTTTAGATACAATTTTTTTTATTTGCAAATTTTTTAATTAATTTTTATTAATTTAGATTTTAATAAATAAACTGTAATTTTATATTTTTCTTAGTTACTTTTTGTGGTAGTGTAATGATTTGTTCCATAGTTTTATTAGTCAAAAAATAGTTAGCTAATATTCTGATTCATCACAAATAGTATAAAATGAAACTACTATACTACAAATTGCAAAGAACAAACATTTTTTTTTTTTTTGAAATAGTGAAATAGGAATTGATATTCTGATAATTTTGGAATCCAGTACAAGATTAAGATAGCAATACAAGATAATGAAATACTTGCTAAAGAAAAGCAGAAAATAAATGTAACACCTCGTACCTTTAAACTAGGCTATGATTCATGAATATCAGACGGGAGGTGTTGGAATTTAATTTGCTGCAGTTCAGCAAAATCACATTTTCAAAACCATCCTTACGGACCGTACTTTAGTCCATAAAACTCTTTGGAAAAATTTCAGTTTCTGGAATTTTAATCACTGTTAAATACAGTCAGTTGGAAGCACCGTATAATAAATACTATTAGTTTATATGGACCGTATATCATTATACAGACCGTATAAATGGACCGTATAATGCCCCAACTCAGTTAAGTATAACTATCCTAGTTCAGCCTTTTTATTCTATTTTTCATACTCCCAAGCCCTAGCACGAAGGTTTTCTTCTCCCATCAATCCAAAACAAGGTAAGTCATTCCAAGTCAATTCTAATAAATATTCATGTAATCTAATGAGAGTTCATCATTCCTAACCTAGGGTTTTCAAGAAAACTCATTTAAAAGATTCAAGACTAAAGCTTTAGGGGTTCTTCTTCAAGTTCAAATTATTGATACAAGTTTTGGAGCATTACCAGGTATGTAGAGTTTCTATCTACATATGGGAACATCTTTTTTCTTCCGCACGCTATGTTCTTCCACGATTTTGCTTGAGTTCACTAAACTAGGGTATTTAGTCAGTCCATGATAACCCTAAGTTTATGTACCATGATTTACCATAGTTGAAATATATATTCGTTGTTGTATTCCTAATCTTCCATTTTAGTTATTGGGAATCCGTCTGTAATTCATGAAAACCCATATATTGCATTGCATGGGTTCCTAAATGCAAGTTATTAAATATTATACTTACTTTCATCAATATCTTACATGTATACACATTTTCATGCAAATAAATTATATAACTTTATCCATGTTATAGTACCAGATATCCATATTATAATACAAGTCATGTTTTTTTATGAAATTCATGGGCTTCTCAGCCAACTATATCATGTTCATATTTTTGGGACTTGCACAGATTACCGAGAAGGTTTTATGCTTGAAACTACATATGCCAACGTAGGATAAGGATCACTCCGCCCAATAGGACAATTCCTTCATATATACCCATTGAGTGATTTGGATCCATTCATGTCATGTTCATGTTTTGTACCCCGAAAAGGTATACGATGGCTTAACTGATGGGGCAGAGATCAGACGCCACGTACTAACGTGGTGGTTTCATGTCAGTTATACTAATACTCTCCCACAGATATTTTACTCATGTTATATATATATATATATATATATATATATATATATATATATATATATATATATATGTATGTTCATCGCTCATTACTGTGTTTTAGTTTCAGTTCTTATTATTGTTATTTTATGTGTCATGCTTATTCTTTTAGTTGCTTTACATGCCAGTACATTCAATGTGCTGACGTCTCTTTTCTATTGCTTGGGGGCCTGCACTTCACAGTGCAGGTACGGATTTACAGGACGCCGCATCTGCTCAGTAGGATTTGCTCATATCAGCTTGTTGGTGAGCCCCATCTTATTTGGGATGCTATCCTTATTTATTTTCATGTCATGTTTAGCAAGTTAACGTATGGTGGGGGCCTTATCCCAGCAAGTGTGTTTTACAGTTTAGAATCATGATAGAGGTTTCATAGACTAGAAAGTCAGTTATATCAGATACTCGGAGTTGTGTAGCCATCTTTGGCTCAGTTTATGCTATTTTCGCCTTCACATTTATGCAAGTATTTGTTACACCTCGAAAATTTTTCACGTTGTTAGCATCGTAAGTAAACTAGCGTAAGCTTGGAGAGGTCATGAAACCCATATAGGGTTAAGGAATACTCTTAATAAGTGTTAAGTAAGTGTCTAAAGGTTCTGGGATCAAGCAAATCGAAGAAAATTAAGTTTATCAAAATTTTGGACAGGAAATTTTGGGTCAAATTTAGAGAGGCATATCTCCTAGAATACAAGGAGTTACGGAATCCACAACCTATGTAAACGTAAGTTTAGAGAGTCTTCTTTCCAATACAGTTGGCAGACTGTAATTTGAAAATATATGGTGGGAGTTGTGAACCGTCGAAGATCGACGGTCTGTCAATGCACAAAGACGGACCGTCAATGTGCATCGATGGTTCCGTCAATGTGAGGCGGTGGAGAATTTTTTGGAATGTTATATATTGATGTGTTGTGTGTTAAACCTCATTTTCTACATACCAACAGACCCTAAGCTTCCTAATACACTCCACAACCCTCTCCTAGTCCCTTCCCATCATCTAAGTAAGATGTGAGCCCGTAAAACCCGAGGCTATTTAGGATATCCTTGTAGCTTATGTTGGCAGCAAGTTGTTAGCCTTGTATCTTGAAAGTGGAGTGTTATAGTTGGAGTTTCTGGACAAATAAGGTATGTTTATCATCCTAATTTAGTTTTCAATGCTTTAAAGTAAAGAAAACCATGATAAAAAGATTATTGTTCGAGTTGTTGATGTTGTTAAATTATGGGCTGTTTTTGAAGGAAGTTTTGGGACGGATTTGCATCTGTTTATCTTGATTGTATCTTAATTATATCTTGATGTTGTTGTTGTTGATGTTTGGGTTGATTTGGAGATGGATAGAAGTGGATATTATAGGGGAAATGCTGCCCGAATTCCGTTAACTTATAAACTAGTTTAACTTGGGGTTTAAGAATGTTCTTAGCCTAATTTTGGTATGATTCACCTTGTATGTAGATTTGCGAGCTCAGAAGTTAAGCGTTGAGTAGCTAAGCGAGCGACAAGGTATGTTAAGGCTAACTCTTTCTTTCTTAAGGCATGATTCTTTTGTTGTAAACCTTTATGCAATATCCATAATATCCTTATTCCTGAAAATGTTAGAAACTCATGATTCCCAAGGTTCTTATGATAATGTTGATAAATGCTCTTCATGATGATAATGGTGATTTCTTTCCAAAGATACCAAAGCTTATAATTCTTGATATTCTCAGGATGTTATTGAGCTTATTGTATGATTAATGATTTTTATTTATTGTTCCTGATCTCATCTTACTATCATTGTTCCTTCAAGGTGAGACATAGCGATGATGATGATTTCATAATGATTCATCGGAGGTTACCGACTTTACGTCACTCCAATAGGTTCCGTGCCGCGCTATAGTCGGCCAGGCAGGCACGTAGATGTGCACACCATTGCAGTGGGTAGGATATGATGATACCCCAGACGCAGGATGATATGATATATGGATCGGGTTGCACGTTCCGCAACATGTAATATATATGTATGTATGTATGTATAATTTTTTTTTTAAAGCAAGCATGCATGACACCCACCTTAAAAGGCATTAAGAGGTACAAGTTGATCTTTCTTATCTTATGTTATCCTTATATTTTCATTATGTTGTTATTCATGCCTTACATACTCAGTACATTATTTTTTTGTTGGGGACACTACGTTCATGCCCGCAGGTAGACAGGGAGACAGTTCAGACTCATAGGTTGCCTTCTCAGCGGATTTACTGAGGCACTCCACTTGTTTCGGAGTTGCAGTCCAATTGGTATGATCCTTTGTGTACGGATGGGTACGGCGGGGTCCTGTCCCTTCCTTATTATGTTATGTACTCCATTAGACAGATATGCACCGTTAGATATTCTATAACCTTCTCGGCCCTTATTTTGTTGTTTCATCGTTTGATAGCCTTGCCGGCATGTATATTTGGATTAGCTTGATGATGTATGTATATTATCTTTCGGGCCTATGTCCTATACAATTATGATATTTATGAGTTAGTATGATGGTCACTCAAGTATGGATATGAGATGTATATATGTATGTGGTGCTTGGCAGGTTAGGGCCGGGTGCCCGTCATGGCCCTCTAGTTGGGTAGTGACAGTATTTTATTAAATGTTACGACTTCTCATGTTTTATTAAGGCTTATCATGTTTCATGTTATATTCCACCCATGTTTATGCCCCATGTTGATTCAACAAGCGTCAGTAGTCTCTGCCGGTCACGTGCGGTCAAGCACCGGTGCGCGGTTACGACTCAGCCATGATTCGGCCGGCGGACAATAAAGGGAAGATAAAGCCACAGACAGAGAAAGATAAATATCTTAACCAACTTTTTCGACTACTACCCTACTTGCATTATTCTATTTAAACTAGTTCTAATACTGGTCTCCTTATTGCATGATGTTCCTCCCCGACGTCTTGAGCCAACACCGCAGATATAATCAGCCAGTTTCTGGTTTGAAAACCACTCCTTTTTGCTTCTTCTTCGCAGATTACCGAGCCCTCTTAAAGAGTCATCATGTAGCCAATTTTCACAGCTTGGCCCGACAACCTCATTAATTATGAGGTCTGGATTTGCGAAAAATTGGTTTCTCAACTCCTGTTGCTCCATACATGTAAAGTTTTCCATTTTGACTTGCTTTAACTTATGCAT
>NC_081352.1:41572045-41619887 GCF_029784015.1 Lycium ferocissimum | reverse complement strand
GAGCGAGTAAGGGCTCGAACATAATACCTCCTGCATATCCTTCATAGTCTGAAATTTGATAATGAAGTATCCATCCTCGTGCATATATATGGTGGGCTCAGCAATGGTATTCCAGGTTTGCAGCACAAATCGCTGCATAGCATTATATCCAGGTCTCTCCCCTATCACATATGCAATTAGGGCACATTTCCACTTCATTGTTTCCTTGTCAACCTCTGCTTTCTCAAGTTGAACTACAATTTCTCCTTCAATGATTTGAGGAGGGATATAGGTCGCGCGTCCATTTTCAGCTGCTCGATTCCGTTGAAACAAATTGACCCAGGTGGTGTCTTCAACCTTCTCTTTCCCCTTGGAATTTCCTGTCACTGGATCTAGGTTTACTGTTTCACTGTGTCGGTTAATAGATTCACCGTTCAGTGGATCTAGGGTTTCGTTGTTTCGATTTAGGGATTCACCTTTCTCAGCCCTAGAAGTGCTCGCCTCCGCATTCATTGCAGGCGAAGCAAGCTGCAATTGCTTAGCAATCCCACTATGCAGGCTAGATCCCAGCTCCAGTGGTATTCCAGCCATAGGCGACTTTGGGGTTTTCACTCCCTCTGTATCAACTCTTTGTTCCGCATCAATACGAGCTCCAACTGAGCTTCCAAACGTTGCAATTGGTACCTTTCGAGGTCTTCCACGACCTCGATTTTGTCCGTCCGGTGGTGCTTTAGCTTTGTTTTTCCTTCTCGTCATGGCCTCACCGGAGCAGTTAACTGACGTGCTCCGACCTCATGACAGAGAGAGAAAAAATCCTTTGATATTTTTTGTTTAATTTTTGTTTTAAGTTTCACATTTTATATCTGCACAAAATAACTATTGTAATAGAGTGACAAAACGATATTGATAAATATTTAAAGATATTTATCTATTCACACTATTTGAAAGCAATTTCAAATTATACACTTTCACATGTCTAAAGGTAATTTTAAAAGTATGATTTGTTAAACCTTAAAAGTTAATTGAAATGATGAGTTTTGTTCATATTATACTACAATTTAGACGATAAATTGATATGATAACTTAATTTAAGTAATATCATTAATGATTGGAAATCCCCCTTCACAGTATAAGTGAGACTGATACCTCCCTGGAATAACATTTCAAATGAGATTTAGAATTTTAATATATACAAAAGAAAAATTGTTTTTATCTTTTTTCGGCTTAAAGGGTTCAATAAATATACTTTTAGTCGTTCACAAGCATTGTGCGTCTAACATCACAATAAGAAAAGTACTTCATTTGGGGTATGACAATAGAGTTCAAGAGTGAATCAAGTAATAATAACAATTCATAATGAGCATAAATTCAGAATATTGAGTTAATTAGATTATGTGATTGCCTATCAAAGAAAATGGGCGATGTCTCAAGAAACAGAAAGAGAAATAGAAATGAAAAGAGACACGACCTCAAGCTGTCCAATATTTTTCGGAGACAAATGAAACTAACTTCTCTTGTCATACGAACTAGCATTAATGATTTTGATTGGATCATGATAATTATTGCTTTGACTTATTTATCTCGTCATATACTTAGTTGATTGAATCTTTGGAAAAAAATAAACATATTCTATTTGTCTACTCTTTTAGATATTATAAGATTTTTTGAAGGAAAAAAAATTCTAAAGCTCACCTGAAACAGTGTTCAAGGAGTTTCAAATTCATTCAAAAGCTGGTGAAAGAGGTATTGTTTCCGGACTATTAAAGATTAAAGAGATTAAGCAAAATTAATCTAAAAAAAGAAAAGAAATGACAAACATAAATAAGAAACATAAAGTAAATGTAGACAATCATCACTACCTTAAAAGGTAAAACTTTCACTAGGAATAACAACAATTTAATATGCTTTTATTACATCAATGAATCTTATTTTGATGTTTTTCTGCACCAAGTACTTTTTCACCTTTGAATTTGTCTTCCATCTTCGAACATGCGATAAGGCAATGGAACCTCTTATCTGTCATATAAAAAATTCTTTTAATATGTGAATTCAAGATTTACTAATTATAACATACAAAGATAACTTAAAGTGTTGGTAAGCTTAATATTAGAACCCAAAATCATGATTAGTTTCAAAATTAGAGTGAGAGAGAGAGAGAGACCTCCTTTAAACTTGGCACAATTAACGTCAGAGCATTTTAGCCTTTTCGACGCATGAAAATCAGGATGTTTACATTCTTGTAAACAATATTCATAGCAACCAGCAATGTCAGCAAAACAAGTTGAGTAACATTCATCAACACACTTGTGATACAGATCTTCATCTGCAGACACAGAAAATGGAAAAGAAACCATAATTGTTGTGATAACCATGAGAAAGAATGCTTCTTTCAACATCTTGGACTTCATCTTTCACAATTTCTCTTTCTTTTTTTTTTCTCTTTCTTATGCAAAAGAAGAAAGATCACTTCATTTATATAGGAAAATCACATAATCTAGTTTTTAATGATTTAGATTTAGGTGATATCAAAAAAATAGTAGTAGTTGGGAGGAGTAAGACCTTAAATGCATGTGAATGGACATTTATTGTTTTACTTTTGTAACTATTAATAGCGAAGTACATGTATAATTAAAAGATATATACACACACACTTTTGACAAATTTAAGGGATTAAAAGTGATTGAAAAACATATTTAAAAGATCATCTTGAACTACTCTCATATATAAGAGAATGCTTTTATCATTTTCTCAAGGGAAAAGGGCTAAATTTACCCCTTTACTTTAATGTATATCTTGTTCACATCTATCCTATTTTATACTACAAAATTACTCCAACCATTAAGAAAATTTTCAAATATACCCAAATTAACGAATTCCCCTAGTTCTTTTAGGAAAAAATGTCTTATTAATAGAAGGGAGCAACCTCAATAATGTAATCCCATGAAAAAAAAAAAAAAAAAAACAAGAAACTTTAACAAAATGGTTTGAAGCTATTCTCCTTGCCCTTTTCACTTAGCTTTTTCTGAAGTCGAGAAGACAACTTTGATAGAAGACTGTTTGGGCAAAAGCTGTTGAGTCACACAATACTTAGAATTTATAGAAGCAGCTCATGAACCATCTTATGACCTACTTAGAATTCATTGAGGCTCATTTAACTCATAAAATATTGTTCCATCAAAACTACGAGAAGCATTTAAAGAAAAAAAACATCTTATTTTCAGTATAAAAACTCCAATACGCGAGTGTATGCTTTGGATGATATTGTGAAGTATGTGTTATACATTTTTTTTTTTAACTTCAAGAATTTCTTTTATTGGTTACTTGCTTAAATTATACTCTTTTAACGAAGTTTTAGATCAGTTTATCCGTTGAAATTATTAACTAAGTTAAAATTTGTTAAATCATCCTATACCTAATAAATAATGATCTTTTTAATACAATGTTTCAATTATTGCGGTCATTTTGAAATAAAGTACATTTCTTTGGCCTTTCTTGGAGTGCTCTGTATTGGAACTGATCTCTCACCAGAACATTTTCACTCTCCTTCATCGTTAATGATGAAATTAAAAAACAAAGAAGAAGAGAAAAGAGACAAAGACGAAGAGAAAAGAGGAACATAGACTTCGAATGTATCGAAGTCTTCAGATACGGATAACACATTGAGTCAAAATAACACATGGGCCAAAATTGGAAGAAGTGTATTTTGGGCCTTGCATCAGCAGCCCAAAAAGACAAAGAAGGAAATAGCCCAATTGAGTAAATCAGAAGGAAACACAAAGAAGGATTTTGGCCCAATTACAATTAGGGCTAGCACATAAATACCGAAAATCAAAAAATCGAACCGGAGGGAACCAAAACTTCAACAAACCGAACCGAACCGAACTTTTTTTTTTCGATGAAGGGCGGGGGTGTGGGGTGTCCACCGTAAAAAAACCGAAACCAAAATATTAATTTTTTTTGCGTCGGGGGGGGAAGTTTGATATTGTTAACCGAACCGAAAAAATCGAATGTCTTGCACCGAAATTTAATACATTACCCAAAAAAAAAAAAAAATTAAAATAGTATGCCCATAGTTTAAAGCAAAAAAAAACTCAATTGTTATAAGTTCTTTTCGCATTTGTATCCCTAATTTTCCACTTCAATTGAGAAAATCAAATATCCTTAAAAAGAAAGGTAACTAGGATGTGACTTTAGGATTAATGTATGTTTTTTATGTGTTTTCTTAATTATTTTTACGTATGTATATAACACCTAGTAATCTATATCATGATTATAGTTTTCAAAAAAAAAAAAAAATTCACGGGTATCCTGTTTGTTTGATTTTGATTTGAATTTATCGTTTTATATTTTATTGCTTTTGAGAATATGAATTAGTGTTAATGGAATCGGCTTTAATATTATATCAAAAAACCGAATTGAAAAAACCGAAACCGAATTGAACTTTAAAAAACCAAACCGAAAAACCGAAGAACTAGTTTGGTTCGGTGTCACCTTCAAAAAACAAAGAAGGAAATACCAGTTTAATAAAACCGAACCGAAAAACCGAACGCCCACCTCTAATTACAATGACTTCATCCCAACCATCCAAAGTTGACAAAATCACTTCAACCACACGATCAAACATTCTTGATCAACAAGCATTTTTGGATAGTGATAGGAAGATTCTTTTCTAGGTAGTACGTTACAAAAGACAAAATTAGTTATGGTAGATCAAATAGAAATTAATAGACAAGTGCATAGGATTATTTGATTATTGCTTTATTTTGTTCTCAATATTTTTGTGTATATAGGCATGGCCTTACAATGGAATAAACACAGAAAATTTCCCAAACACTATCTCTTACACTTTCTTTACTCTGTTCAGGAATCCCAAATTCTAAACTTCACGATTAGAGATCCATTAATTGTTAAACTTGTACTTAAATAATCGATCAAGTTCAATGTTAAGAAAAATCTGAAAATATAGAGTGGAGCTCTAGGTATGTGAACATTGTTCCTAAAGATATTTAAAATCGATAAATAATAACGATAAATAATAAAATTAGGTACATCGGAAGATTCAACAAAAAATTTCAATTATAAATAGTGATAAAAAACAACATAATTCAAGACATAGAACCTAGCTCAGAGTAGATAGGAGGAGAAGGAAATAAGTTAGAAATCTGTTTTTAGTTCTCTCAGATACTATATATATATATATATATATATATATATATATATATATATATATAGAGAGAGAGAGAGAGAGAGAGAGAGAGGTATATCAGTATATGATTAACAGCTACTGTATGAAGGGTTTTAATCACCAGCAGCTAGTCTATAAATATTTTATTCCAATATTTTAATACTGGCTGATTTAATAACTCCTCACGTCTATCTCACGTGCCCAACTTTTGTGAGAAGCTTGTGGTCCAATTTTTTGAACAGACAAGGTCAATTCCTTTTTCTTTCTCTTTACTAGTTCACAAGAAAGAACAATAATTTATAAAATAAAAAAGAGAATTCTTCGTAACCAACAAGGGACACTCTTTTTCGAGTTATCCTCTAATTCCTCCAACAGTTAATACAATGAAGAGTATGCATAAATAAAAATTTGATTCTTAGAAGCAACCTTGTAAGGTTTTATAATTCTAGTCACAATTATTGACTGCAATTTCATTTAGATCAAGTACTTATACTAGTTTCTCTATTGTAAGCCTCACATTTTATAGCAATCATTCATGTTTTATTAAAAGAAAATAAATGTAACCAAATATAGCATTATATATGGCTATATGTTGCACATTGATATTTCAAGATTCCTCCTTAAGAGGGTAACTAGCTTGCATGGCAATGCCACACATTCCTTTATTGTCATTTGACCCCCTCTTAATTTTTATGTAACCATCTTCACCCCAATAACTACCCCATGAATTCTTAACTAGCCAATATTTCTCATCATCTTCCACACCATAGCCAATTAATGTCACTCCATGATTTAGCATATGTCCGCAAAAAATACCAGAGTATATCCCTCCAGAGTATAACTGAAAATCATAGCCCATTGCATCAATAGCCACTGATATAGGTTGTTTTACAACTGCAGTTTGAAGAGCATCCTCATTGTCTGGTACTTGTTCATAGCCACTTATTGTAACTGCATGTTGTTTTGCTTTGGTAGTGTTACATTTCTGATCTTTTCCTATGTATGGATAGTTCTTTTCAGTTGTAATTCCACCATGTTTCATGATGAAATCAAAAGCATTCTCCATGAATCCTCCATTACATCCTTGGTTTTCTGAGTAGACATCACAATCAACCAGTTCTTGTTCTGATAATGAGACTAATTTTCCTGTTTTGATCTGGTTGATGCTTTCTACTGCTGCTACTGCAGAGAATGCCCAACAGCTTCCTGCAGTTGTAATAAGAATTAAGAGCCCATTTGGATAAACTGATTGAAAGTGACTGATAAACGTGAAGTACTGAATCTAATTTATTAAATAAGTAGAATGGAAGTTCTTAAACTAATAGTAATATTTACTAGTACTTGGTATTGAATGGTGAAGTAGAAATCTTAATAAGAGGATTAAATAAAATTCGAAACTTGCGAGTAAAGCAATTTTGTCTTTACACAAGGGTTGATTTTGCCCTATTTGCACTATACTATTTTCTAACGAAAGGAAATTCAATTGAACCTCCTTCCCTGGTTGAGGCGCGGCCACTGCTTTTTCTTTACATGGAAAAGAACATATGACATAAATGAGATGGGGAGGAAGTTGAGCTAGATTATAAGCCAAAAAGTTATACGTTGGGGTGCTAATTTTATCAAACCAAATGTATTATATGTCTTTTAGTTGATACTTTGACTTATAAGTACTTTTGGTGTTCACCAAATACATAGCCAAAAAGTACTTATAAACAGGGGCGGACTTTATTTATATTTATATTAAGAAATACGCTTCCTTATAAACTTATCCAAACACAGTGTGATCTAAGCTTGAACAAAGAGAGTAGAAAAGAAATTAAAAGAGAGAAATTTTTTTTTGTGTTGGTACCACATTTTTTTTGATCCTTGACTTTTGTAACAGCTCCTTTCTTTCTCCAATCGACACTGACCGGCAATTTGGATATATCATACGTAACATTAGTGGCTGCCTGTTGCCTTGTCTGTTTAGGTTCCTTGTAACCAAAATAAACAGATTTAAACTCCTGGTTTGTCATGTCAGCAAAAGCATTGTCAGTGAGGTTGTAAGAAAGGTTGAGAGAATTGAAGAAGTCAATGAATTGAACATTGGATTGATAAATCCCAAAGCGCATATTCCATTCATCTTTATTTTGGTATTTTCGGCTGTATTTTTGGAGCCAGTTTTGGTACCTATTGAGCATTGGGTCATTTGAGCTGTGACTTGCATTTGTGAGGCAACATAGGGTTAAAAAAGTAATCAGCACAAAGTTCAAGTAAGCATTTCTCAATATAATATAAGATGACTTCATTGCTGTAACTTGGGTTTTGTTTCTGAAATATCGGCTGTTCAATTATCAATGTTTTTATTGCAATTAAACTGGGTGTTGGCTATTCAAGCATTTGTATGTTGCTGATATGCTCGTTAACCGTGCACGTAATTCACTGTGTTAAGTTTGTTGTAACTTGTTCTTGGTCATGTATTTTGCGTGGTTTGGTTGATTTGTTTCTCTTCATCTCTTTCGTTTACGTTTTGTGTATGATGATGGTTTTGATGAGTTGGGGAATACCTTTGGCTAGTATCATACCCTATTTTAACCAAGGTCAAAATAGTTTACAACATCCCGGTAATTCCGGGGTTATTTAAAGTTAAGGAGTCGCCACCTAATTAATTATGGTGAATTAGGGCACCTAAGGTTAATTAAAGTAATTAGCTAAAGTTGATTTTAAAATCTACGAAACCAAAAAGATTCTAGGTAAGGGTTCAACTAACCTAGAGGGAAGGTATTAGGCATCCTCTAAGTTCCATTAATAATGGTTAATCCGACCGGACTTATAATTAATTAGGCTAAGGGTAAATATAATATTCTTAAGTGTTTGGAAAATAACTTATAAATATTGCTAGAGTTTTAAAGTAAAATATAATGATGTAATAATGTTATAAAAAAATAAGACTTGCACAATATAATAATTTGTATGAAAAAGACTTCAAGTATTATTGAAGATGAATTTGAAGATGTAATGGTTTTCATGTAGGCAATAAGTTTGACGAATTTGAAACTTAGATAAATTATATTACTATGACAACGCCAACCAAAATCTAGTTTTTATTATAAGTATGATATAAAGGACATAAGTCTCTTTTTGGTTGACTTTATTTGATTATATTAGACTAAAAGTATGCATAGTTGAATAAATCCTAAAGTAATGTTTATAAAGTACTTGGGTAAATCTTGAAAATTGTTTATAGAATATGTTTGATTTCCTATTCGCATAACAGTGACGCCTTAAATCTTCTAAGATAGTGAATCACGATTCTTTTGACTCAAAATATATAGTCATGCTATTTTAAAAGAAATCGATTATCTTAAGAAAGATAAATACTAGGAGTATTATAGATAACTTTAATATAAAAAGAAGAAAATGAGATTTTATAGAATTAATTATTGGTTCTCTTTAAATTAACTACCCATTATTAAAACTAAATCCCATTAAATTTCCTATGATTCATCTAATGCTAAGAGTACAAAATGAAGCAAAGTGTTAGTCAAAACAACACAAGTTAAATGCAATAAAGTAAAAATGGAGGCCAAGAATTGTAAAAGAATGGGCTCAGCCCATTTTGGGCTGTTGTGGACAGTTGCAGCGGGGCTTCAACCCAGATTTTGTTTTCTATTTTTTCTGGCAGCGGGCTGAACTGGACAGTGGAGGAACAATGTTTTCGTTGGGCCTTGGCCCAACACCGAATGCGGAAGACGAGCCCCTCGAACTCGTATGCGATGTTCATGCATAGGTAACAAAGGAAAAGGATTAGTATGGAATCGATAAACAAGGCTAACACATAAAATATAGACCCCAAAAAAATCAACAAGTTGAATATACATAATGTATATATTTGAGTATATTCATTCATATAATCAACACAACACAGCAAAATATCTTCAATGCATAACAACCCGAGATGATATTTATGAGACATATAATGTGAATTTCTTTTAGTAATATATGTAGTGTACCTTCCCATACATACCTAAGTGTATACCAGCCATGTATATCTCATATATTTCGTGTATATAATCAAGATTTTAAACCCAGAAATTCAGCAAAATGAAACCAAAGAAAGGGCAAACCTATACATGAAAAACTAAGTCCTGGTAATCAACAAACAAATAATATATGGGTTGGTCCATTGGAAAGCATGCAGTGTGGTCAGCAATTTGGAAACCTAAGCAGGTGCAGCCGATTGTCATGAGAATGCAAGTCAGTATTTAGACAGTTTTAGATACGCATTCTAATCGATACAAGATATTCCCAAGTTAATTTTGGCTCAACTAACCACAGAGAAATCAGAGCTTATGAACAGGTGATGAAAGCAAGAAAAGACGCAATGGGTTAAAACCATTTCTTTGCTTATTCCAACAGAAACAGAACAATATTCTTGGCACCAATTTCCTTTTCAACAAATACAAGCTTATGGCTTCAACTTAGAGAATAAAACAACATTCATATTCAATTCGGTGGGCATACACAGTTCTGGATAAATATATTCTGACAGAAAGAATCAAACAGATCTTCCCTTCTTAAGTTAGGTATATGGTCGTTCATGTTTGGAACTTAACACATAGTCAAAGCAGTGAAAGGCCACTAAAAGGGTGAATGTATCATTTCAGTATGTATATGTTCTTTCCAGCATTTTCTGAAGCCAAAATATAGAATGAATAACTCAAATTATACTAAGCCAGCCACATTATGAATTGTACAGATTCGAGGTAATGTATTGATTCATATTTTATATTCATGAACTAAGGATTTGAACATCTTGATCATATAAGAAACTTTGAAAGGAAATAATACTCTAGTCGAACCAGATTGATACCCTGATTAACATATGAATACCACGACAAGCGAAATGAAACGATAAGCAGGAATACAAAACCAAAATACCCAGAACTTAAAAGCAGAATTAAGTTGATTTACCTGAAACCAAAATACCCAGAACTAAAATACTAAGATGAGAGGGGAGATTACAGGACACCACACTAAGCATAATTCATTTTCGAACCTCATTTCTTTTCAACTAACATATGGTACATGCGGATTCAAGGAAAACTGAAACATGTTTGCTCATCTCATAATGCCACACGCAAAACCATTTCAAATGCTCAATAATCAGAATAAATCATGTTTCGCAATTCACAGACCAAAGCAAAGTAAAGCTACGACGCTTATAAAATCGATTAAGCCCTGTTGCACTCTAAATAACACAGAAATACAGAATTGATAAACCGATGGGAAATACTAAACAGTCAACAGAACATACACAATTTCAAGTCTAGCAATGAATTCAACACAGCATCGTCGGGCTAAGAAATTAAACAGGAGATGATGTTACCTTTCGTGGTACAGTGAACGGGGTGTCGAGGGTCACGAATTTACACTCGAATTCGACAAACGATTCGAAACGAGAGTCTCAAAATCGAAACCCAGAAAATGCTTCTATGAGAAAATGTTAAGGGACAAAGTTGTATGAAATTTAGAGTATGCTACTGACCAAAAAAACCCTCCTTTGGCTGAGGGGTTAGAGACGTATTTATAGATGTCAAACGACTAGGGTTTCTCGGGTTCGAATTTCAAGCGGGATGTTGAACTCAATTCAAAGTTGAGTCAACGACTTTGCAGATCCGAACGTTGGGTTTTTTTCCATGTGATTTGCTTCGAATCTTGCTCAAAAAGGACGAATCTTCTCTGGTATTGAAGATCGTCCGCGTCTCGAAGCCACAAATGGAAGATTCTCCTCTGTTAACGACAGAGTAAGCAGGTGAAGCAGACGAACGGACAGATTTTGCGTTGAAATGGTAAGGCAAGGCTGTGTAAGGGTGAAAGGAAGACTGGGTTTTACTCGAAGAGGAGAGAGGAAGAGAGAGGAGAGAAGTGGAGGCGTTGCACGAGAACGGAGCGACAAAAAATCTGCCATTGTTGCGAAGGTCTGTGGGTTTTCTGAAGATGGAATGAAAGACGCGGCTGAGAGGAGAAGGAGAAAGAGATTAGGGATTACGTTAGGAAATAAGATTGGGCCGGGTCGGGTAGAAACGGGATTGGGCTGGTAACCGGTCCGGTTGGGCTTCATTTGGGCTGTTACAATTGGCCAAAAATTGGGCCATTTGTTTGGCTGAAATCTTGTGGCCCTTTCTCTTTCAATTTAATTCCTTTTGGGTTTCTAATTTAACAAACTAGTACAATGAAGACAATTAATAATTAGTATGTAGAAAGTAAAGGTTTAATAAAGTATAATTAATTTAACGAGTACAAAAAAATCTGAAAATAAAATGATGACGAACCATTTTAAAATTTGTGATAAAGTAGTTTCCAGTAATGTCGATATTAATAGTAGTAGCAATAAAAAATAATGGTGAAAATAAAGTACTTAGCTCGTTAATAAATTTAGAAACTCCAGGAAATGAATTGAAATAAAGGAGGGACAAAATTGGGTGTCAACAGCTAGAACAAATGTACGGTACTAACTTAAATAAGATACCACAAAGTTTTTGTTTTAAGGGTAGGGTCTCTCATTTGTTTATTATTCGGAAAAGGCTCAAATATCTCAAATATGCCATCCAACTATCGGAAATGGCTCATTTATGTCACTCGTCAATAGTTTGGCTCATTTATGCCATCAAACTATAGGAAATGGCTCATCATCAAACTATAGGAAATGACTCATTTATGCCACTTACCAATAGCTTGACTTATTTATGCCATCGCCAGTTACCAAAATGACTCATCCATGCCATTTTTCATTAACGCCGATTTTATAATACCAGATATGACACGTGATCTCGAAACACTATGATACTTATTTTTAATGCAGATACACTATGATAGTGTCATGAATTTCGAACTTAACTAAGTGAAAATATCCAGAATATGTTTAAAAAATTGGATATTTTTAATGACTTCTGAGTTTGTGGTTATTTTTCAGTTACAAATTCGAAAAATGGCTATTTTTGAATTTTACCTGCCACTTCAGCTAAAGAATATTTAAGCCCTTCAGTAGTTTCTGACTATCGTGACTAATGACTATTCACTTACCATGGTGATAGTGATATGATTTTTATGTGAAAAAGATGTACAATTGTGTGATCATATGTGAAATTTACTATTATTTTTCTCTTCTCCTATTTAAATACACGTGATGTTCTTCTTAAACACTTCAATGTATTTCTTTTGTACCTTTTTAGGAATATCAAATGCGAAATTCCGGTTACTTTTTACCACATTCAAAGGTAAGAGCGCCCATGATGCACAAAAATAGAGAAACGAAAACAAGTTAATTATAATAGGGTAAAAGTTTATTATGTAGCCACTCACTTTACATGAATTTAGGTCTTCTTTCTACTGAAATTAGTCAAACTTGTTACAAGCATGTACAGAAATAACATCAAATTGAGGAATGAAGCAACCCCATTGAAATAGTAGATTCTGCTTCTGTAAACACAAGTAAAATTAAAATGAGAATTTTGATCGCGTGATTGAGATTGAAATAAAAAGCATTTTAGTTCTAATTGTTTAGATTTTACGATAAATTTCAATAATGCAATTATGATTTACTCCTTAATGAGGGTCTCTAGCATTTAAATTTAATCAAAACGCGAGCCCAATTTTCATTATAGAAGCTGAGACAGGGTTCAGATGTCAGATACATTAACGGAAAATTTACAGTCCATAACTACCTCTAAGACTTATTTATTAGTAATAGCTACCCTTTTTTTTAAATTATTTTTGGTAGCTTAATTATTTATTAAATTACCATATATAACTTGTTTTTGTAACTGCAGTGTATTTCCCTAAAAATACGGTACCTCTCTCTCACTTACCCACAATCTCTTTTTTTTTTAATCAAATATTTTTCTCTCACATCTTCAATTCACAACCGTATTTTACTCACATTATTCTTCACCATAATTAGCACGATTTCTTCTTCTTCCTTATTAGTTACCCGATCTCTACAGGTAACTAATTTTCGTTATGTTATTTGTTGTATTTCTCTTCAATTGTTCATAAATTTCATCATCTTTACCTTCACTTTTCATTCAATTTTTTATTTTATTTTATATATTTTCAGCCATTGTTAGAGTATCTTCAACAAGCTCTAACTCTCCATTTTAATGGCGGATATTGATACTCCAAGCAAAAATACACCAGTGGCAACAAGAAAATCAATGGAGGATCTCCAGCTAATGGCCGAAGCTCATCCATAACAATTTGTTTGCTAAATCTCCACGGATAGGGCGAAATAAGAGGAAAATCCTTCTTATGTTTGCTAATCATGTGGTGTTGTTTATCTTATAAGTGATGAAGAATAGTATTGATTATAGCAATATGATATTGTAGCATCATCTAGGAGCAAGAGAATAGGTTGTTGTTGTAGAAACACCATTGATGAGAGTTGGGGAGCTTCATGCCCACCAAGTGTTTGATAAAATGTTTCAGAATATTTCAGTGTATTTCTGTGTATCAACAAACAATATATCTAATTTTTCATTATATTTTAGTGTATTATTTCGTTGTATTGAAATGTATTTATCTTCTTCTTCTTTTTTTTGTGTAGAGCCTATTTTTACTCCACTTTGTTTTCACGATTTTTGTATTTCTGCATTTTGTATTTCTAATTTATGAAATAGTTTATGATATATTTCATTGTATTCTGTTGTATATATGCATACTACAACTTTATATTTCTTAAACAACCAACTATATATCATTGTATTCCAACATATATTTTTCTATATTTGGAAGTTTTCAGATCTTTAGTGGTTTTTGAATTCAAAAAGTTTTGATTGTGATAAAAGTTGAGAGAGATTCATGGATGTTTGTTATGGAATGCGTGAAATATGGTTGATTTAATTTAACTTACCATTTAAAAAAGAAAAAGAAGAATCTGTTAAAAAAATATAGCCTATTTTTACTCAACCCGATTTTGTATTTCACTATATTTCAAAAAATCTGTTCCATAAATAGCTTCTGATTTCACTGGAGCGTGTTTATCGTTCAATCGTATTTCTCTATATTAAAAAAAAAAAAAAAAAAAAAAAAATACACGCGTTTTTAAAGAAAAGTAGCTACGCTTGGTAATTTTACATTTTATAGTTATATCTAGTTAGAAGCCAATAAAAGGTAGCTATTTACGTAAGTTTCACTAAATTAACACCACACATACTAGTAATTGAAAAAGGATTGTGTTTCAATTAGCTAGGTTTCTGCTACTATAGAAGTTAATTATAATTAGTACATGACAATGTCTTGTGTCCTGTCCTTGCTAAATGGAACAATTTAATGTTTCGGAAGGTTAATCACCTCAACACTGTGAACTAATTGATCATACTGCTAATTAGTTGAACGTAACATCATGTTACATATAATTAAGGTTAATCAGCTTGTAAGGAGTAAGGACACCGAGAAAATAAAATTTGTTACTGTGATTTATTTATTAATTTTATATGCATATGAAATATATTTCGTCTTTCTGTTTCTAAAGAATGAGATTTAGTTACAGTTTTTATATTATAGTAGTAAAAGAAAGCTAGATAATCCAACATATGCCACTTGTACTAGCAGTATCACTGGGGCAGAAAATCTTCGAGTTCAGAATAGACTAGTCATAAAGATCTGATCCAATCGGAAATTCTGGTTTTTTACATATTAATAGAGATTGGTATCTTGGGTGAGCCCTAAGCTGGACCATCAATCACATTCATTCATCTGTCCCTAATTGAATATACACCTCTATTTTTTATTTACTTTTATTCTTTTCACATAACTCAAGGGCAAAAAGGATCAAGTTATTGGACGGTAACTGTCAAGAGTTTTTTGTGACTTAAACTCGTAACGTTATGATTGACTTAAAAGTCCTCTTGATTGTTGAGCAGCAAGTCGGGCTGTGGGCGCAATAGGAACGGACGTTTGAAGAAATCAGTTTAGGCGTGGGTCACCATAGAAGCTGAGACGAATTCAGAATTTTAAGAGGATGAGTTCATCATTACTTTTAAAATAAGATATAAAATTTTATATTGGCTTGTCGACATCAAACACGAAATAAAATGTTAAAGGCTGCTAAGAAATTTAAGGAAAAAAAAAACAAAGACGCAAAAGTGTATTTAGTAGTGTTCGATCTCACGACCTTAAGGGATTAAACCCATCACTTATTCAGGGCTCCACTCGGTCTTGTTTGACCATGTGCTCCTTCGGTTAATATTAGATATACTTTAAGAATTATATATATAATATACCGAGTTTAGTTGGGTAACCATGGATTCACGTGGCCCATTTTTTCTACATAAATTCGCCCCTGCATAGAAGAAAGGAAATAGCTCTAATCTTGTGTAGGTTTTGTCAACTTATTAGGTAGCGGGCATATAATAACAGACGGGGAGTTTGGGCAGTTTGGTATCCAAGTCGATTGGTTAGATGATTTTACTTACTATTTTAAAATTAGCCGCTTATTCTAAAATGAAATGGGAAAAAAATAGAAACAATGCGCTTCATGATCTTTTTTTCTTTTGAAGAACAAGTTTGTAATTAGAATTAAAGCCTCTTGACTATTGAACTATCCAAAGATATGCAATTCAGGAAGGAAAGGCTTTAATCATTTATTAGCTGTTGCTTAACGTTGAAGCGGCGGCGACCAAATGGTTATATAAAACAATGTCGGTTTAAGTACAAAACTAAAACTAACTTTCTTGTTAATCATAATGATTGGTAACCCCAGACATTATTAAATGACAAAAAGTCCAAATTGGAGATGGGGGAAACAACATTATATAGATATTAGAGGTGTTAAGAGGAAGATACAGAGAAACAAAGGGATAGTGGAAGAAAAGGGACACATGGCCTACATGTGAACTTAGTTTGGAGACAAAGTAAAAGAAAGCATAAGGGCGTGCACAAACCATTCACGTGCCTTCCCTTTTCTCCCACAGCTCATCTTCCACATTCCCACTTCCCTCTACTCCCATGCACCTATCCTATCTATCTTAATCCCCCATTTTCCTCCTTATGCTCATTTTTGTTGAGTATCACCACATTGATTGATGGAATGAACTGTGGTTTTCTTATATGATTGTGGACGATATTTATTCATGAGTTATATATCTTTTGTGTTTGTGTTATTCTAACGTTAGGGGGTTGAACGGATTAAAATAGGTTCAATTAATAAATGGGCGAGGGCGCACACATACCGATTTTGGTGTCACTGTTTAGTTACGCCCTAAATTTATAAATTGTTACCATCTATCAACTTTGGAACTACTTTAAATATGCGGTATCTGAAGTTAGTCTTAACAAAGCCTATCTTTACACATGTGACTGAACCCAGGCACATAAATTTCAGTCATTTTTGCCTAAATTGCATGCGCATATGGCTGAAGTTCATGCAAATATGGCTCAGGCATATATGTTTGAAGTTCAACCATATGAAATTTTAGACATTTTATCTGAGGTTTGACCTCAAAAATCACATTTTTGAAGTTGTTCCGAAATGGGTAGACGTACAATTTTTAAAAAATTGGATACATATCAAATAACGTGTTCAAATGGTACCCCGTGAAAGTTTTCTATTTTGGATAAGATGACTTGGGACAAGATGGACTAAATAATTAGGCCACAACTCAATTTGCTTGATTCTTACCGAGTTTTAATTTTATTTTTTGTTTTCAAACCAAACAAAACTAATATTTTTTTTTATTACAGCTTATTTGAGATATCAAACAAAATCTTTTTCTTAGAAAAGTAATTTTTCGACAAGGTTTTTGATGAGATCATTGGGCAATTCGCCTTCTTTTGGGGTGGTCTTTAAATTTTGCCCCTCAAAATTCTGGGTCTTTAAGTTTTTCTCTTCGCGTAAAACTCATGGGTTTCGGGTTCAAACCCCCAGCTTAGTTAAAAATTTTTAAAAAATTCACAAGGAGTGAATTTGCTTTTGCCTCTGGCGTACTTTTAGTTATGCTTAACCAAAATCCGGGCAGGCGTTTTGCCTTGAGGCATATATATATATATTATACTTTTCAAAGCAAACTTTTAGTTATGCCTTGAGGAAAAGTTCCGCCTTATGAGGCATACTTTTAGTTATGCATTAACTAAAAGTGTGCCCCATAAGACAACTAAAAGTATGCCCCATACGGCGGAACTTTTCCTTAAGGCATAACTAAAAGTTTGCCTTATAAGGCAAAGTCTATGCCTTAAGGAAAAGTTCAGCCTTATGAGGCATACTTTTGGTTATGACTTAACTAAAAGTTTGCCCCATAAGGCATAACTAAACTATGACTTAAGAAAAAGTTCTGCCTTATGAGGCAGATTTTTAGTTATGTCGAATCCGGCATAACTTTAGTTTTTCCTTAAGAAGTGTATGGCGGATCCGGCATACACGCCCCCAGCCTTGCCTTGCGAAATTATTTTTTTATTTTATGCCTCAGCGGGGGTTCGAAATCAGAACCTCAGGTATTCGCCCACCTTTTCAAGCGAAGGGCAAAACTTAAAGACCACAAATATGAGGGGCAAAATTTAAAGATCACAAATATGAGGACAAATTTAAAGACCACCCAAAAGAAGGGCAATCCACGCAAAAAAATGAATTTGATCTATATTGGGAATTCGCAGAATTGCCCTTCTTTTGGGGTGGTCTTTAAATTTTGCCCCTCATATTTGAAATCTTTAAATTTTGCCCTTCGGCTAAAATCCATAGGTTCGTGTTCGAACCCCCGCTCGTCAAAAATTTAAAAAAAAATTCGCAATGCGAGTTTAAATTTCAATATGCCCCCACCCCGATACACTTGTTAAGAATTGCCAAAGTTATGCCGCCGGCATTATGCCTTATGCTATGACTTGACATAAGTATACAGATCCGCATAACTTTGGTAATTCCTTCACAAGTTTATGCCGAGTCCCAAGCATACTTATGGCAAACTTTTAATCGGCAAACTTTTAGTTAAAGTAGCCAACTAAATGTCTTTTCCTAGTTATGCACTTATGGCGTACTTTAGTTAAGGCATAACTAAAAGTATGCCCCATAAGACATAACTTTTCCTTAAGACATAGACTTTATCTTATAAGGCAAATTTTTAGTTATGCCTTATGGAAAAGTTCCGCCTTATGAGACATACTTATAGTTATTTTACAAGTATACTTTTTAGTTGGCTCTTAACTAAAAGTCCGCCCCATAAGGCATAACTAGGAAAAGACTTTTACTTAAGGCTTAACTAAAAGTTTGCCCATTAAAAGTTTGCCTGATAAGTATGCTCTGATCGCATAAACTTGTTAAGGAATTACCAAAGTTATGGCCCGCATACTTATGCCAAGTCTCTTGCACAAGGTACGAGTATGCCGAGTCCCGCATAACTTTGTAATTCCTTAACAAGCGTATGCCGGTCCGCATACACGCGACCCAAACCTTGCCTTACAATTTTTTTTTTTTTAATTTATGCTTCGAGCGGGGTTCAACCCTAATCCCTCATGATTTCTCGCGTGAACGCTCGGATGCAATGCGAAGGGCAAAAATTAAAGACAAAGAATACTGAGGGGCATAATTTAAAGACCACAAATATGAGGGGCAAAATTTAAAGACCACCCCAAAAGAAGGCAATCCGCGCAAAAAAAAGATCTATATTTAGCTCAAATCAGCCCAATTTTTATATGAAGTTAATTGAACGGATCATAATAAGCTATCCACCCAAACTTGAACAGGCCGAATGGGCCATGTTTTCATAGGCTGATTTTATCACCCCCTACCGATATCTATATTTTCTTTACATAATATTAGAAAGAAACCTATCATTATTCTTGGTTTATCCAAAATTTGGTTTCATGGTATATTGTTCACGTTTAAGTCTCGTCCTGGGCATAAGAGGTGTTAACATCCCTTATTGTTGAATATAATTTTGAATAATCATGAGCTAACTTTTGAACTAGGTTGAGTCAGGTCTAAAGTTTTTTTTTTTTTCTTTTATCATTACTCTATCCTTTTAAATAAATCGAGTGACTGTTAGAGATAGATTTAACATTTTAAGTCAGTAGATGTAAAGTATTTTTACGCTTGTTATTCATTATTAAATAAGTATATAAAACATTCATGTATTTTGAATCTATATAAAAATAATTAGGTTCCTATCAACCTTTGGTGGTCGATATATTATATGGTAGTGTTCTATTCAGGGACGGAATTCAACTCATGAAGAGCAAGAGCATGGACTTTACACAATCTACTTGTGAGTATGCTTGTATTTTCAGTTTTGTTTTTCATGTTTTACAAGTAAAGAGTGTTCTAGTCTCTGGAAATAGAAAATTAGATCATGTCGTTCTTATTAATGCAGCTAGCCCCTTATTTATAAATTATGATTTGCTCATTTGGTAAGATTGTATATAAGTTGAGGAAGTTTTGATAGTTTTCACAAATTATAGAGTCTCATATTTATGAGAAATAGTACTAACTTTTAGAATCTAAATTACATACATGTCCAAACAAAATTTCAACTTCAAATCGACCTTTACGTGAATCAATAATTTCAAATCATGATTTCAAGTTTATGTACAAATGACCAACTAAGTCTATGACCATACTAACTAGAAATCGGACATAATCAAATACTAACTAGAAATCGGACATAATCAAATTTCAGTCCTCCTGATAGGAAATTTTAAGTCTTATCCGGATTCAGAATATATAATTTGTGTTTAACTAAATAACCAGTTTATGCTTTGAGAAGTGATTAATTATTCGCGATTGCTTATTTTCAAGATAATAATAAGCTTCCATCAAATTGAGGAAAAGTTAATATAGTCTTGAGGGACTGACCGACTGAATTATTATGAGAGTAACTTGTTTACTAAAGAATATATAGTTGTCAGTCTCATGCCTAGCTAAAGATAGTTTTTTTCCTTTCAAAATAATTAAAAAGAACAATATTACTTCAAGTAGAGTAGCACTAGTGATTTTTTAAAACAACTTGAAAGTCATAACACGTTCTACAGAAAGTATAGTACAGAGGTACTGTACAATCTGAAGGTACATGATGAAATTCACATGCTGATGATTATATTTGGATTAATTGGTGTAAGTAGCTAGTGAGGAAGTTTGTGCCCAATATATGATGCCCTAAAGTTCATGCAACCCTGTGATAACATCTACTTCAAGTGGGCGATTCAATCAGACGGTGTTGAATAGCACGTGTATGACAGTATACTTTGTATTAACACCACAGTGGAATGTTCTTCCTCCGCCATTCCTCCCCAGCTCCCCTCATTAATCCTTGGCCAATATGCGACGCAGAAATAGAGAGGTTTTTTCCACCGACATTTAGTGAGATATTCGTATTATAAAACATTTTTTCACTTTATTCTCACTGAATCAGCTTACCGGGAAAACACATGGTGGAAAACAGGTTCATATTAAAATGCTGTGAAACTTTCTAATTTTTTCGTGTGAAAACGCTACTATCTAGATTTTTTCCCACTGACATTCGGTGGGAATAACCACTGAACATCTTTCGGTGGAAAATAGTGTTTCTTTAGTAATTACCTTACACAAGATTAGGATAGTTGTGATATTATTGATACTAATTGCATGGCAATTCGAGATAGTCAAGAGATCATAAGTTGAACCATTCCGCTTCAGATATGACCACCATATTGGGATAACTAAATCAGGGTAAACACATAAACTTGTGATATTATTATTCGTTTCAGATTAAAATTGTATAAACTTTTTTAAAACGTCTCATAATATTAAAATTTTTACATTTTAAATGTAATTTTTATCATCTTCCGATATGAAAATTTTGTTTGCTCACCCAAAAAGTCTCTCCCTAGAACTAATAAGTACCACAGTCCACATGGCGTTTTATCACAAAGAAATATGAACATCCATTATGTGTCACACATATCATCGAAGTATTTTCACGGCCACCAAAGCTTATATGTTTCTTCTTTTATGTGAGTCTTCAATCTATGATTAAAGGTATGACATCGAAGTATTTTCATGGCCACCAAAGCTTATATGTTTCTTCTTTTATGTGAGTCTTCAATCTATGATTAAAGGTAGTAAACCGATCAAAGATAGCACTAATAGTAAATTGGCCGTGTCTCATAACTTTCATGTTGGATTTGTCTCTTAATTCTTCATAGACTGGACATGTGAGTACTCTCCCCCATCTCTCATACCGTCAAACTATCGGCTCAAACACTAAGTTTTTTGGCTAAATGGCTAGACGAAATACTCTTATCTTGATGTGATATATTAGTTTGTTTTGGGCCAAAATCGCATAATTTTTTCAAAAGGAACTCATTACATTAAACAGTATTCTTACGTCTTATATTGTCACACCCCTATCAGGAGTATGACGGGCTCCGACCCGTAGGCCCGGAACCACCTGACTTATCCGTTACTTTGAACATTATAAACCACAACTCAAAGAACATTTGCACGCAGAAAAGGCCCAATGTAGGAATATCCGATCATTCAGCACATATGTTCACATGCGGACCGACAAAGTCTCCACAATATAACGTATATCATAAAGCCGGCAAGGCTAACAGTAAAGTATCAAGAGCTCAAAATAAGACCGACAAGGCCACCAAAATATTATACAACAATATGAACCGGTGGAGCTATAAAACATCTGCGTACACACACGTCTACGAGCTCTCTACATAGAATACAAATGATCATAAGGACGATACCAAATAGACCGCACCACCGAAGTAAGTGGAGTGCTCGAGAATTCGCCGATAGAACACCTACGGTCCGATCCGTCTCTCCTCGCCTACTGCGGGCATGAGCGCGAGCGTCCACAAGAAGGGACGTCGATGCACGAATAATATACCGAATATGTAAGGCATGAATAACAACATAATATAGATATGAAAGGTAACATGGAATAAGAGAGATAACCTGTACATCTGGATGCCTCATAAGGCGGATGCCATGCATGCTTAGCCTTTAAAAAAAACATTTTTATACATATACATAGTACCGTGCCCGACCATTAAGGCTCGGTGTCATATATATAGTATCATGCCCGGCCATTAAGGCTCGGTGTTATCATCATTAGCCCGCGTCCGGGCCTCCCGCGTCCGGGGCGATATCATAACATGCCCACTGCAGTGGTGTGCACATTTAAGTGTCATGCCCGGCCGACTATAGCGCGGCGCGGTGTGAGCAAATACATACATATACATAAAACATGCATGAGATCCCAATCAAAAGCCACAACTATATCGGAGTGACGTAAGGTCGGTAGCCTCCGATTATATTATGGATCAATCATCATCATTTATCCCACCTTGAAGGAACAATTATTATAAGGTGAGATCAACAACAATGAATAAAATCGAGAAAATCATTAAATAAGCTCAATAATCTCATAATAGCATTAAAATCATAAGCTTTGGAATTTCTAGAATTAAGATCATCATCATCATGTTCATCTTAAGTATCATAAGAAGTTTTTAAGAATCATGGACTTCTAACTTTTGGAAGTAAGGGAATTATGGAAACATATATGGAATCATAAAATAGGAATCATGCCTTTTGAGCAAAATCATAAGATGAGATCAACATCAACAAACATGATCAAAATCTTAAAACCAACTCAGTAATCTCATAATTACATTAAAACCATAACTTTGGAATCTCCAGAAATGGGATCATCATAATCCTCATCATGGTCCTTATAGAAAACTGTCTTTAGCATCATAAGGATTTTGAGAATCATGAAGCGCTAGTATTTTCAGAAATAAGGTATTATGAAAGGCGTGTATGCGTTCATAGGAAATGAATCATGCCTTTAAAAGAAAGAGGAATAGCCTTAACATACTTGGAAGATAATTTCTCGACTTCCAACTTACTTCTTGTCTTGCAATTCACTTAAGATCATTCATAGCCTCATAATCTACATATACGACCATTCATACTATTGTTAGGCTCATCATCATACGCTCGTCTTAAACCCTTAATTTAAATCCATTTAGAATTTGCCGAAATTCGAGCAGCATCTCCCCTGTTTATATGTCTAGCCCAAAATCACAATCCAATAACCAACAACAACAACAACAATACCAACATCACAACAACATTATCAACACCAATAGGCTCCATAAAACATCCCACACTATGTTTTCCAAGTTTCTCAACTATCCAACTTATTATACGACTATTTAATAACTTTATCTCCGTAAATAACCTGAAATTAATATTAATAAGGAGAGATTCATACCTTATTCTTTGTAGAGAAGCAATATCTTCAATATTTACTTTGAATCCAAGCCAATTCCAACGCAAGACAAAACTATAATTGTGACTACACATTGTCCGGACCTCGATTAATACTCCAAAACTTGAAATCTCTCAAAATCCTCGCTTTTATGTTATATATATGCTCTCATATGTGGCTGAATTTTCTAGAGCATTTGGGAGATTTTTGTGAATAAAAAATGGGGCTTTGCCCCTTATATAGGGTGCCAAAGTCGGCGCATCTTGTATCATTTATGAAGACGCCACTCTCGCCCGCCTAACTTGTAACGTCCACAATTCTCTATTCCGACGTCGTATCGATAAGCGATTTATTTTGTTGGAAACTAGACTCGACGAACTTCATTAAAACTCCCCATATACCTGGAGATATACCCCTCCAAAGTTGACTCAAAATTCTATCCTTAATTCTGCCAACTTGTTCCAAATTTTCGACAAACTTATTTTCGTTGATTTGCTTGGTCCCAAAATCTTCCGAAACTCTGATTACATGATATTTATCACTAATCATACTTGATAATGGTCATGTCCTTTGGTTCCAAGGTTGTCCTTCCCTGTTACGACTTACAAGATCATAATTCATCATTTGCTTAAACAATATACTTAATAATGTTTTGTTCCTCACACTCCAAAGTTGTTTTACCTAGCCATAGCTCGACATACTTACATTCAAATTTAACCAGTTCTTCTCTGAGGTACGGGGTGTAACACTGAAAGTGCGGGGTGTAACATATATGTAGCTTCTTTTTAAAACTACTTTCATTAAATGACTTTATTGGTTCAACCAACACATTAATTGATACTAACTGTAACAGTATGTACTTAACTGATCATTTCATCCTTCTAATCCTTGTAAAATTGTTATAGATCGTATGGGTCCTATAGAACAACCTGCTGACAATCAAGAGACCATTATTCACGTTAAATTTTCTTCTTCTCTAACTAACTCCTAGAAAAAAAGAAAAAAAAAGACTTTGGTTCCTTTTTTCTATTGGGTTCATATATAGTTAAATTTAAGAAGCTTTTTTATAAGGCAAAGGAGGAAGATGGTCACAAGGGCACGTGGTTTCTGATTCCTCTACATTAAACTACTGCTACTTTCCAGTAATACCGTCGAGACTCAACCTCTCTACCAGCTGTAGATAGCTGTCCCAATCTTCCCATGTGACTCCTTCACACTCCCCCCAACCCCACCCACACTTCCTTGATTATTGCAGTAAAAGTTGAGATTGATAGATTCATTTTAAATCATACAATATACTTCGTCCATCTCAATTTATTTGACACCATTTGACTTGACACGGATTTAAGAAAAAAAGAAAAATTTATGAAATTTGTGGTTCAAATCAGCTTTAGATATTTGTGTGGCTGTAAATATCTCATAAAGTTATATTGTTCATATAATGATAACATTTTTTTTAAACATATTAAAGAGGAAAGTGTGTCACATAATTTGAGACTGAGGAAGTGAAAAAAAAAAACCCTAAGTCAAGAAAAAAGAAAACAATATGTATATCATGATGTTGATAATCATCACTACCGTGTCCTTGTGTTAGCTTATGTTCTTTTTTCTAAACATTCCATGTTTCCTTCGCATCTTCATTATATAAAACACACTTCCAATTCTCATTTCTAGTTTGGTTTTGCTTCTTTCCAATTCTTACAAAGAAATGGCACATTTACCTCCTAGAGCACCAAACATGACCCAAAATTGGCCTGATTTTTCACATCATCAAAAGAATATAGAAACAACAACCACCACCATCAGTCACCACCACAACCCGTCATGGGTAGACGAATTCCTCGACTTCTCATCCGCGAAACGAGGGTCTCATCGGAGATCTATAAGCGATTCCATCGCGTTTCTTGAAGCTCCTATGGTTGAAGAATGCCGAATAAGGTTGTCAAGTTCAGGAACAAGGACAACAAGTGCTGAATTCGAGAGATTTGATGATGAACAACTTATGTCAATGTTTAATGACGACATTGCGAATAATTCTATTGAACACAACTCCACCAATCCTTCGTCGCCTTCGGACCATAACAGCATTAATGAGGATAAGAAAATGAATGTGTCTACTCATGAGCAAAAGCAAATTCAGGAGCAACAGCAGCTTAAGACTGAACCTGAAGAAGTTGAAAGCTCATGCAAGTCTGATGATGAACAAAATGCTGCTGATCTGAATCCAACTGCTGATAATTCCAGCGAAAAAATCGTTGATCCGAAGAGAATCAAAAGGTAAAAAGAAAATTTTTGGCCAATTATGCAATTATACCTTCTGTTTCACACGAGATTTCTGTTCTCCTTGAGCTCATCTTAGAATACCTTCATTATCTTTTGATAGATGTTCGCTATTGCTATGATAGTGTCAATTTTAACTTTCAATATTCTTCTTGCTGCTTTTATAGAATTTCCTTTTTGTATGACTAAGCCATCGCCCATCAATGCGCAATACTTTAACATTTTTTGGTTCTAAATTTAGAGCAATTTTAGTGCGCATTTGGAACATGAATTTCGAGCTTATATAGTAAAATTATAATACAGTGTCTAAAATTGTGAATTATATAATGGTTGTGGAGTATTAACAAGAAAATAGTAGAATTATATTGCTGATAATGATTTGTTTTCAATTATTGGTGGTCATATAGGATCTTGGCAAACAGACAATCGGCACAAAGGTCACGGGTGAGGAAATTACAGTACATATCGGAGCTAGAACGTAGCGTTACTACACTTCAAGTATGTAAAATGTTTACCACATAATTTTATTTTAGTTAATGACATTAAAAGTTAAAGCTGTTTGTTAACTTGGATATTTCTGAGTATTTAATTATATAATTCAATTATGTTTTTTTTTTTTCCTGGTTTTGTGAAGGCTGAAGTTTCAGTATTGTCACCAAGAGTTGCATTTCTGGACCACCAACGTCTGGTTCTAAATGTTGACAATAGTGTCCTCAAGCAAAGAATCGCAGCTCTTGCCCAAGATAAAATTTTTAAAGATGGTAAAAACTTCTCTTTGACTCTTCTAGTATACTATTCATTTTTCCATCCACTTGTGTTGTATCAATTAATTCATTATTTTAGTTCCTTTCCACGTCAACTACTCCAACATCAGTAGTAAAATCAAATATTATACACACTGTAATTTTACGATAAAAGGTGCTCAATTTACCTGCCTTCATTATTTGTGGCTACGCCTCTATCGAACACAATGTCTTAGTTAGCTGCTATTCTAGCTAGTGGGAGCTGAGATTTTTTTCCTTCTATGTTTCAAATGATTGTTAAATGTAAAATTCATTATCTTCATGTTATTGTCTTTTTTTTTTTTTTTTTTTTTTTAATAGCTCATCAAGAAGCCTTGAAGAGAGAAATAGAGAGGCTGAGGGAAATTTATTACCAACAGAACCTAAAGAAGATGGAAAATGATCAGCCAACAAAGACACGACCAGCAGCTGCTGATGCTAATGGCTCTGAGAAGAAAGAACAGCTCGTCAACTGATCCCTATATTCTGATCCTTCAGCTAGGTACACTTTTGTTTGTACTCATTTCAGTAAGACTTGCATGTGTTTACAATCAATGAGTCTAGGGGGATGCGATTTTTTTTTTTTTTTTTTGACTCTTAATCAAAGTCCTTGAGTTCGAACTCAAGGAACAGAAAACCCCACTAATAGGGAAGCAATTCTTTTTTCACAATGCGCTATGAGGCACAAATCTTAATTAATCAGGCTAGAGGATGGGTTATGTCCAACCTTTAACCACAGACTTCGGTTTCGAGCCTTGAACACCGAAATCCCTTGTAGGAAGTGTTTTCTCTTTGATAGGCCTTATTTGGCATAAATCTGTAGTAATCAGGTCCGTGGATACCAAATATAAAATGGTTAATAAAAAAAGACTTAACATGTTCAGAATATCAAGAATATATTGAGAGAGAAAAATAGAAGATAAAATTGAGAACAAATAATGTCATAATAATATTAATAAAGATACCAACAGATGATGGATCCTAATATGTGAAATAATTGTACAAATACTTCCGTATTGGGAAATAATAACTTACGATGAGAAAGATAGATGTGTTCTTAATAGTGACTAATGAATTAATAGCCCCTTTTTTTTTTTTTTTTTTTTTTTTTTTTTGCAGGAAAACAGAAGAATGTAGCTCGAGGAGAAGCACTAAGCAGATTCATGTGGTGTTTGGACCCACCAAGAAAGTTTCTTATTATGGAGGGGACAAGATAAGGTCACTTGAATTCCTACAGTGAACTCTCATTTTTAGGGGACCATATAAAGAAGTTAGTTTGTTTTCTGCTTAGGGATGGGTGTGTTATTATTATTATTATTATTGTTATTGTTATTATTATTTCTATTTTTCAATCATTAATTTCTCTTTTTTTTCTTTTTTTTTTTTTTAATTCTATCAAACTACCTTCAAAAGATTTTATTGTTGGAAGGGGCAAGTGTAGTTCTTGTATTGGGATGTATGAGAGGGGAAAAAGGGATTCTTGACTTGTCAGTTAGCTGTTTGATGTCAGGTTATGGCACTTTCTTTTTTATCAGTGTCTTTTGTTGTGAGTGGTTATTCTTTATCTTGTTACTATGTATTCTCTCTCAAGAGAGCAATAAAATTGATAAATGTAAATATTCCTTTCATTTTATTTATCTTATGTCTTAAGTTCAAATTAGTTAGAGTTGGTCGTATGAATCGTTTCTATTCATTCAGCACATTTCATTCTAATATTGCAATTCTATTGAGATAAATTTTAGCAATTTTTCTATACACACTTATCGCCACGTAAATATATAAACTAGAAAGGTTCTTGACAATATATGTAACCTTAGAGCCTGTTTGGATGGGCTTATTTTAGGTGTTTTTAAGCTAAAGTAGCTTCTAAGCATTTTTGTAGTGTTTGGGTAAGATAAAAAATATTTTAAGCACTTATTTTTAAATCAAAATAATAAAAATCAGCTAAAAGTCATAAGTTAGGACTTCTAACTTATTACTTTTGGCTTATAAACCATTAAGTTATAATCCCATCCAAACAGGCTCTTAATCTCAACCGGTTGGTATCGTTTTACATGTATCCTTTCCTTTCATTATGTTCATTCTTAGTATGCAATTTAATACTCCTTCCGGATCTAACCGAGTGTCCACTTAGCCAATTACACACCCTTTAAGGAAATACTAATTCCTAGACAAAAATAGATAATTTGACTAAATTGCCCCTAAGTAAATTGCTATTGGGATCGATCACATAGCACTTAATAAAGGTAAATCTAAAAAAATAAGGTTATTTCTTTCTTGATTTGATAAACAGACACTGTTTTTAACCCAAGAAAAAAAAAAAGACTAAGTGCACACTCTTTTTAATCCGGAGAGAGCACTGTGTTAACATGAAATTTCTATTAATTTCAATGAATATTAAATCTAAATTTATAAGTGAAAAATTACAGTGAGTTCAATATTTAGTGACAATTCCAATGTCGTGGCCACTGGCCAGTCAACAAAGTGCCTCAGATTGCCAGCCAATGGTGAAGACTTCTAAAATCTGAATTCTGGGAGCCAAAAAAAAATTAGAAAAGGGATAAGAGTAAAGTGTTGCAAAAGGATAAATTATTCAAAGCAAATGAAGCGATAAAGCTATCAGAAAGTTGAGCAAGCACATGCTCATAAACTTGTGCATACATTTCAGATGGAAGTTATAATTAGAGCTGGCACTTGGAGGTGCTCCATTTATTACATTGATAGGAATTCAACTTTCAAATTTGTCATCCTATGAGAAGCACATGCTATGTTTTGATTTCCATCACAATTAATGGGAAATCAGTGCTTAACATTACTCCATCCTTAACTAGACTCAGGTTCGAGCATTGAAAATGAAAAACCTTCCGATAATAAATGTTTGACCCGTCCTAGTGCTACCCGATGCGACTCTAAAAAGGCCGGACCAGAAATTTTCAGATACGAGATGACTAAACAAAAGTAGTACTGTAAAATAACTGATTTTAAATCACATCGAAAGTAGGTGTAGGCTAAACATTGTTAGTAAACAGATACCAGTTCAAAGAAAAATGGACCAAGTTTTGAAGAGTTAGAAAAAGTTCTTTTTGGGGGGTCTGCTTGGGGGTGGGGGTGGGGGCGGTGGTTGTTAAGCATTTAGAAGGGTTGAGGACTGAAAGCTGCAAGGAAACCAAGAACATACAAATGCATCAGTCAGTACCATTATAATACATAGATCTAAAGTCATATCCCTGTGCAATAGCAATCACAACAGAACTACATTCATCAATACCTAATGTCAGAATTCAGGTGCTTGGAAATTTCTAAAGCATTACTAAGAAGGCACCAAAATAGGAGTAATATTTAGAGAAATCAGTCTGAGCTATAGTAAGCTTTCTTCAAAATGCTTGCATAACCACCTTCCAGCAAGTAACATAAGGGCAACATGTCAAATGTAAGTTAAAACATCCGCAAAAAACCTGCATTGTCATAGTAAAATCTATAAGATACAAAGATGAGCATATTAGGAAGATAAACATCATACACATCAGAAAACATCTAAAATCCGACTCCAAAGTATGCACACGATGCAGAAGGTCAATGATCTTTAGAGTGAAAAAGCAAAGTCGGCAGCATTTTTTGCTTTGTAGTGTCCCCAACAATAAGAGAACACTTGTACCAAAAATGCTACTTTACATATCCATGGTGGTACATATCAGTTTCTAGTTTGAGCTATTATAACCATTAGCAGGAACAGCCCATGGGTTTAAAGATATGTCAAAAGCTGCGTTACTACTAAGGTTTGCAAGTATAATACATAATTTTGAAAATTTCATGATAATGTATGGAAACTTACTAAAAAAATTTAACACTGAAACACCCGAGAGGAAAAATGACAGAGTAGATGCATTTTATTTTTCTTTTCTTTGTTTGACGTGATTTTGAAATGAAACGTTATGGTCGCAACTAAGAGATTCTCTTTCAAAATCTGTTTGGCAACAAGTGACGGCTGAAATGTAGCAGGTTAAGATCTCAAATGAAAGACAACTCCATGACAAGAAAGCAAAATCATAGAGCAGACAGGTTACAGCTTAACGAAGAGAACTAACTGCCAATCAACCAGACATTTATGTAATTCCTCATATGACATACTTACTACTCTATCAATGCAGTTTAGAATATTTCATAAGTTACAGATTTTCTGTTTTAACCAGGAGAAAGGTACCGCAGGTTGTTACTTCTCCAACTTTTCCCAAAAACTTTTCACAACAGTTCTACACGACATTCTGATGATATGGTGGCATTGAGCACCACTGTCACCACTATCATCGGAAAAATGGTGGTAGCCTCGAACTCAGATGTCCAGATCATTACTTAGTCAATTCCCACTTTGATACACCTTTCCTAACTAGACCATCTTAAGAAATATTTAGGACACACTTCTCAATAACTCAAATCTCAATACAACAGGCTTTCGTCTTGGTTTCCTATATCTGTATTATTATAAAAGCATGAATATAAATGTTGGTTGAACAAAAGATCCTTCAAATATTGAACGACATTTATACCCTTAAAAGTTAAATTATTCCTTTTAAAAATTATTCCATATTGGATAAAACTGTAATATTCAAACAATGTCTAATATCTAGGGCTTTGAGATTTACTATTTTTTAAAATTTGTAATGGAAATGACTTGAGGAATCTTGGTTGTAATAGGAAGGATTTTTTCTTAGGACTTTTTCATTCTCATTTACCTAGTAAATAAAAATTACCTTAGAATTAATTATTACCGTGTCTGTGTTTTAATACCATGCAACTTTGTTCATGAAATTTGTTAAACAAATGATCTTTGCTTATGGTTCATTCTTAATCTATTTTTCTTACCGGTTTTTTAATAATTTTTCACCAAAGTAATTATCACTGATTGTAAATTTATTATATTATCCCATAAAATATCAATATAGCACAAGTATCTCAAATAGTTAAAAATTAAAGAAATTATTAATATGGCACAATATCTCAAATAGTTAAAATTTAAAGTTAAAGCTTCCTCCCTTTTTTTTTTTTGAAAAGAAAGTTAAACTTGATTGGTATTAGAAGTCTATACAAATTGATATCAATCAAATCTTTAGTTAAATTCATGTTTGTTTTCTTATTTATTTTTTAGCTATTTTTTCTTTTACATTTCTAAGGAATATTGATATGGATCAATATATCTCAAATTTTGTTTTCTACTTCATTAGAACTAAATCATATCCCATTAAAAATATTATTACAAGTAATACTGCTACCTAACATTTTTTTGTGTGAGATAAATTGATAGGGAATATGCAACGCACATTCGTAAAGACTAGTTCTTATAAAAGCAAAAAAATAAACATCTTGCGGACAATATACACATTTCACTATTATCTTTTTTAAAAGAAATGAAAAGGGCATATTTTACAATTTTAAGGTAAATCTTAATATCCAATAGAAAGGAAATGTGAAGATTCGGTTGGGGCAGAAAATAGATGTTCTGAAGAAAGCAAATGATCAAGTTTTGAATGCTTTACAGTAAAATTTTCAAGAAAACACGAACATAAGATTAAAGATTAATGCATACGATTTAAAACTTTGCAATGACGAAATGCACATTTCACCCAAAAGAAAGAGCAAAGTAAAGGTTTGAGATTGTAAAGATGGTAGGAATTGAGATTGTAAAGATGGTAGGAATGGCTTAGTCGAATGAACAAGAATGGGTTAAAATAGTATTTGATTCTACAGAATTAAATGTAGTCAACTGAAGGGTGAGGTAAACAAGGAAATGGTAGAGCAAAAACCCACCAAATTAAGCTATGACTCATATAGAACCTTTGACGAACTTCATTTGTAGCAATATCCGTCCACAATGACCTACTTTCTATTTTAGCCAGTCCAAAAAACAATTAGACCCATTCACTTAATTGGAATTATCTCCTAATCTAACTATAAAAAGTCCTTGCTTTCTATTACTTTAATCTTCAGTTTAATCTACATTCGACTATGTATTCATGTTTGCTCTTGAATGGTGTTTTAACTCATATAGAACCTCTCCATATTTGTGCTAGTCAAAGTAGGTAATGTTTTTTGGATAGTTAAATATGCTCCAAATACTCTAATAATTTATTTTGAAATATCTGACTTCCAATTCTTTTATGTAGATTCGTTCGAGAATGTTTCACCCAGTCACTGTAGAGGAAAAGATTCTTCCTCAATAGAGATCCAAAGATGGGAAAGTGCATAAAGGTGAAGGAACTGCCTCTGTCAAACAACAGTTCTACATTTTTCAAAAAGCAGCAATCTTTAACTTGTAAGAAAAATGCACAATAAACCCTTGGATGGGAGCACCACTTAGGGTGCCGAGCTTCATTGTAAGCTTCAGATCTTTGAAGCACAGACAATAATATGTAGATGCTGTGTATCAACTCTTGTGCTCCAGACAAGAGCCCACGGCCCGATGGATACACAATGGCCTTTTATCAGAGTGCTTGGGATTTCATCAAGGATGATATTATGGGAGCTCTCAACCATTTTCATCAGCATTGCCACATGGTCAAATCCAACAATGCTTCATTTATAGCTCTTATCCCAAAAAGAAAGGGAGCCTTACACCTTAGGGACTTCAGACCTATAAGTCTCATAGGGAGTGTTTATAAGATCTTGGCCAAAGTTTTAGCTGAGAGGCTCAAAGCAGTGATCTGGAAGCTGGTGTCAGGGGAGCAAAATGCCTTCCTTAAGAACAGACAAATCACTGATGCCTCTTTGATTGCAAATGAAATGCTAGATGGCAGATTGAAAGCAGGAACACCTGGGATTTTATGCAAACTAGATGTGGAGAAAGCCTTTGACAAAGTGAGCTGGTCCTATCTGTTAGACATGCTGAAGCAAATGGGTTTTGGAGATAGATGGATTAAATGGATCAAATACAGTCTTTCAACTGTAAAATACTCCATTCTGGTGAACAGGGGGCCAGTGGGTTTTTTCTCTCCTCAAAAAGGAATAAGACAAGGGGATCCTCTTTCTCCTTTCTTATTCATTCTAGCCATGGAGGGTCTGAGCAGCATGCTGGACAAAGCCAAAGAAAATCACTGGATTGAGGGCTTCAAGGTGGAAAGCAGGCCAAACAATTCTATCTCAATTTCCCACCTTGTATATGCTGATGATACCCTGATCTTTTGTGGGGCAGAGACACTTCAAGTTCTTTATCTTAATCTTACTCTCATGCTATTTGAAGCTATTTCTGGACTTCACATTAACATGATGAAGAGCAAGATTTATCCTGTCAATGAAGTTCAAACTTGAATATCTTGGCAGGGATCCTGGGGTGTGACATAGGCTCCTTCCCTTCGACTTATCTGGGCCTTCCTTTGGGTGCAAATTACAAAGCAACTGAGGTTTGGAATGGAGTGGTGGAGAAGGTGGAGAAAAGGCTGGTAAATTGGAATATGCAATATCTATCTATGGGAGGAAGGCTGACTTTAATCAATAGCGTATTGGACAGCATACCTACTTACATGATGTCCCTCATTCCAATGCCTTATGAGGTAAAGGAGCAGCTGGATGGCCTAAGAAGGGCATTTCCATGGGAAGGAAACAGTGAAGATCATAAATTCCATCTTGTCAAATGGGATAAGGTCATAATGCCAAAGGAACAAGGAGGTCTGGGAGTCAGAGATCTCAGCAAGCACAACAAAACCCTTCTTTTGAAATGGTGGTGGAGATATGGCCAAAGAGGCACACTCTTATGGAAGGAAGTGGTGAATGCAAAATATGGCAGGCTAGATGATTGGCGCACCAAAAAGAATACAGCCCCTCATGGTGTTGGCCCTTGGATGCATATCAACAATCTTCAGTATGACTTTTCAGGGAAGTATCCTTTAAGATTGGAAATGGTTCTAAAGTCAAGTTCTGGAAAGACAAGTGGGTGGCCAATCAACCCCTCAGAAACTCTCACCACAGGATATTCCTTTTAGCTGTAGAACCTGACTCATCTGTTGCTGACAATAGAGATGGCAACATTTGGGATATTCACCTTAGAAGAAACTTGCAAGACTGGGAGTTGGAGGAACTAACTGATCTTTATAGGTTACTGGCAAACTACTCAATGAATCCTCAACTTCCAGACAGCTTAAGGTGGGGGAATTCAGAGAAAGGCATCTTCACAGTAAAAGCAAGCTACAACCAGTTGAATGCAGCAGAGGGAGTGACAACTTCATGGCCCTGGAAGCTGGTTTGGAAGACAAAGCTCCCCCCCTAAGTTAAATGTTTCACCTGGACAGCTCTTTACAATGCTATCTTAACCTAGGACAATCTCATGAAGAGAGACATTACAGTGGTGAGCAGGTGTTTTATGTGTCACAACAGCCTAGAGACAGTAAACCATTTGTTACTGCATTGCCCTGTGGCAGCTGATCTTTGGATTATGTTTTTGGCTATTTCTGGAATTAGTTGGAGTTTGTTGAAAGTTGGAGTTTGTGTAAATGATGTCATTCCCCTTTTAGATTTTATCAGCTCACTCTCAGTGGCTTAACAGCCTTGAGTTTTTGCTTCTGGTTCTTAACTCCCAGCTCATACTAGTTTTTTTTTTGCAGTATTTGGAGTTATAACCATATGATTTGTAATCATTCACGCATCTTCTTGATACTTTTTTAATGCAATAACTTACTTCAACAAAAAAAATATATATATATATGTAGATGCTGTGTATCGGTTTCAGACACAACGCAAACAGCCATGTCAAGTAGGCTTGAACCAACACACTAATTCTTCTGTACTTCCTATGTTTGGGCGTTTCGTACTTCTATAGATTATAAACTACTCCCTCCGTCCCAATTTATGTGGCATCTTTTGGATTTTGATATTCAAACAAGTTTTTCTTTGACCATAAGTTTTTCATATATCTCGTAAATATTTTGAATTGTCAATCATTGTGACTTATAGTACTTTTTACGACATTTCTAAATATGCGGATTTTATTTCAAAAAACTTGAAGATTCCATGCCCAAATTCACGGTCAAAATTAAACTATTTAACTCTCGAAATCCAAACAATGCCACATAAATTGGGACAGAGGGAGTATACTTTTTGCATTTTTTTAACTACTCTATTTTTATAAAGTTTTTTTTTCTATCAATTAATATTCCCAGTTTTCTTACAAAGTGTGAAGCATCCAATTTGGTAAAGTGTCCAACATGTTTAGTGCTCCTTTTCTTAATTTTCTGAATTTCTGATGACGTGTCCAACATGTGTAGTGTCTAAATGTTTTACCCTAACTGAAATAATCTGCATCATGTAAACTACAACATAACAGTGGAGAGGGAAAGACAACTGCAGAAAAAATAGACCAACATATATAAAGAAAGGGGGAAAAATGCAACAAAAAAGACCTCCCACAATTGACAGATTGAAATAAGGCATCATGCAAAGCAGAGCATGGGAGCATGGAGATTATCATAAAGCACCATAAGTTGGCATTTACCTGCATTTCAACCATGGAACTGAAGATTTCGCAAAGCATTTCATTCATTTGGAGGGCAGTCGGGAGTTTCTGAAATTTTATCCTCACTCTCAGGAACTTTATCCTCACTTTCTGGCACTTTATCCTCACTTTCTGGAGCTTTACTTTTTGCACTCACACCTCTGAGGTCCTTCACTTTATCCTCAAGGCCCGTCAACTTCTTATCCAGCACCTGAACCTTATCAAGAAAATTCTCAAACTGACCAGTATATTCTTCCTCCGCTTCTTTTGCTTTTTGTTCCAAAAACAGGCAATTGGATCGAGTTTCTTCCTCTTGCTTGAGGCGTAGCTTTTCCAATTCAGCACTGCTCAACATTAGACCTCCACCAGCATCTTTGTAGTATGGTTCTTCATGTAGCTGGAATTTTTTCCTGTACTCAGCGAACTGCTTCTGAGTATCCTTCATCGCCTTCCTGTAACCATCCAAAATATTTCCCATCATAAAAAGCTCCCGTTCAAGACGACAAATCTCTCCATCTCTTTTCTGTATTTCCTCACATTTAGACTTATGCAAGTGGTCGATTACACTGTCCCTTTTATGCAATTCATTAAGAATAATTTGCTGGTTTATGTTGAATTGCTCTTCATTCTGTTCTTTTGCATCATACATCATCTTAGCCTTCATCACTAGCTGCTGCATTTGCTCCATGCATGATCCAAAATCTAATGGCTTCTCGTCCCATGCACCGTCAATCCTCAACCTCTTGTTACTGCCATTGAGAGAATGATGTGCCATGTCAGGCTCCATCTCGATCTCTCTCTTACTTCCACTACCAAAAAAGGAACCACCTGTATGCATCTCATCAAGTTGCCCCTGTGAAGTAAATGCCATCTGTGTAGTTTCCATCGTTTGAAGTAGATTTCCCGTCAATCCATCCCCAACAAGCGTACTGTCACTAGGCATAACATCAAATCCATCATCAATCTCGTGCCTCTCTGCTCCTTCCTCCTCCTCCTCATCATCGTCATTACCATTAGCGTCATCATCGGCCAACTCATGGTCTTCTTTCTTCTCCTCATCATTATCCAAAGACACTGCTTCCTGCATTTTACAGCTCTGTAAAAAGGGCTGATTTGCATCTGTTCTTTCATCAAAAAGCCACTGTTTCTCTTCCTCCCTTACCTTCTCTGTCTCCCCTTCCTTCTCTTCCTCCCCTTCCTTCTCTTCCTCCTGTTCTTCCTCAACATCCACCATCTCCGCATCCTTCACCTCTTCCTTGTGGTCAACGTCCTGCCCCAAAGTCAACTCAATATTCAGTTCCTCCCCTAAAGCTCCATCCAATTCTCGAGCTTCGCTTGAGCCGCCAACTCCTTCATCCTCCTCCTTCACATCAGCTTCAAGCTCCATCTTTTCCGGCTCTTCACTAAACAATACCTGCTCACGCTGTGACTTTATCAAGTACTGCAAATGTCCAGCATAATAACAGTCCACTAAATTGTCCCCTTGTGTCAATTCTTTCTCCACCATGAACCAAAACAATCCAGCCCAATCCACTTTCTCAGGATGCCCATCTTTTATCGTCTTAGTCCAATTCAACACCTCATTAGGCATTATCCACATATCCTCATGCAAAAGCACCCAAATCGACACAAAATCCTCAAGAAAACTTATCGACTCCTCCGACAACGGATCATCATCCAAATCCAGAAAATCAACACTACCTTTCTCCTTCTTCACAGGCAACTTAAGCGCCCGTCCTAAATCAGCCCTATTAACCGCAATCCTAAAATCATTAACATAACTACACCTCATTTTGGAATCATAAGTAGCAATCAACTGTGCAATCAAATCCACCCTTAAATCACTATCAAACTCTATATGCACAAATTCCCATAACCCTAAACGCCTAAGTAACTTCTCATGCCTATCAAAATCAAGAATCTTGGAAGGGAAAAAAGGAACAGGCTTTAGGTTTTCCTTAAGTGTTAACAACTTTTTTTCAATAGCTTGTAACTTTTTTGTACTACATTTACCCTTCTTGCGCTTATTTCGCTTGTGGGTATTAGTAGGTGACATTAATGGAGGATCAGGGACACTTACCAAAGGGTCTTCAATAGGTAAAACCACAGTTAAAGAACAATGAGGGTTTTCTAGGTCTTTGTCAACAGTTTCTTGATCAGGGTTTTCTTGGGGGTTTTCATCAAGATTCACTTGTGGGGTTTCTTGATTTTGTGTACTGGAAATGGGTTTTTCTTGGTTTGTGGAACTATGGGGTTCCAAGGTTTGGGGTTGAGAATCTTGAATTTCTTGGTTTTCCTTTTGTGGTTCTTTTGGGCTGGAATCATCGATGGTTTGTTCTTGATTTGGGGAATCTGAAGAGGCAGACATATCTATCTATCTATCTATATAGTGGAGAGAAATGAAGGTTTTTGAAGGATCGAATTTTGATTTTTTTGGGAGAATGAGCTACTTCTTGTTAAGAGTAGCAGGGTTTTTTCCTTGATTTTTTTTTTTCCGTCCTTTTATTTTCTTTTCTTGTCTTTCTCTTTGGAAATGGGCTCGGATCAGGATTCAAACAATAATTTCATTTTGAAATGATTCATATTAATGATTCAACTAGTTTTTTTTTTTTTTTGTTTTTTTTTTTAGTTGATTGATATTACATTTGTCATCCTCATATTTATGACATTCTTTTTTTTTTTTTTTTTTAATGAATTTTCAGAAATGTTTGCTTCTTTTTTTTTATGTCGATTTTGTAGAATTATTATATGATGTTTTCTCTAAACTTTTATATTATTTTTCTTAATATTGCTTTTTCACTATCACTTATATATTTTTATGTAAGGGTAATTAAGACATTTAGTCCAAAAGAAAATGAGTGAGACTTTTAGGTACATTTATTTGTTATTGACCAAATTCACTTTACACTTGATGGTGTGTAACTTTTGGGTGACAAATGCTTGGAAAAAGGAGTGGGCCAGCCCACTTAATTATGGCAATTTGCACGATCGCCCTTCGTTGCGGGTGGTCTTTAGTTTTTGGCCCTCAAATTGCTGGTCTTTAATTTTTGTTCTTCACCTAAAATATTTTGAGATTTTGGGTTTGAATCCTGACTTAATCATAAAAATAAATAAAAATTGCAAGGCAAAGCTATATAAAAAGTTATGTCTCATGCAGCAAATTTTATCTTAAGACATAACTAAAAGTCTGTCGGAGAGGACAGAAGTACTGCCTTATAAGGCACACTTTTAGTTATGCCTTAAGAAAAAAATTATCTTATGGGGATATTAGTATTAGACGAGATTTTACAAAAAAAATCTTTTTTGATTTCTTTATAGGAGAGGACAAATCTCTTTTTTTCTATGCGAATTTGATACGACATAGGAGAAGCAGCCCTTTATAAAAAATTATATTATTATATTATTTTTAATAATAAAAAGGGGTTCCAACATATTAATATATAGTGAAGTGTTCCCCATATTGAGAATTTTTTTCTAATTCTCACAATCCTTATTAGTTAATAATCCTAGTGATTGGATTTCTATGCTTAGTTTGATAGGAAATAAGATATTCAAATAAATAATTTTATAGCGAATGACTATTCATCTATTGTATTTTCATGCATATAGGGGGGAAGAAAACTCTATGGAAAGATAGTAGTTTAATTCGATGTTGTTTAAGAAGGAGTTCAAACGCAGGTGTGGGCTAGATAAATCAATGGCCAGTCTTTGTCCTATTGAAAATACCAGTGAAGATCCAAATAGAAAATACTAAATCAATAATGTATCGATTAGATCGAGAAATGAATCAAGAGAATCTTTTTCATTTTAGGATTTTAGGTTTAAATTATTCGCTTTTGTGAATGACAAAAATCTACCAACCACCTTTCTGGATTCCTATCTGAATCAAATTTAGAATTTGATTAATTTATTGGAATTGATAAAATTAGGCAAAATCTATGCCTTAAGAAAAAGTTCTGCCTTATAGGGCAGACTTTTTGGCAAAGTCTGCTGCATAAGGCAGAACTTTTTGGCAAGCCTTGTCGTGCAAATTTTTTTTTTTTGGACTGAGCGTGGGTTCAAATCTAGAACTTCATGGTATTTTCGGCTACCTTTTTAAGCGAAGGGCAAAACTTAAACACCTGCAATTTGAGGGACAAAAATTAAAGATCACCCCAAAAGAACGGTAATCAGCGCAAAAAAAAAAAAAGCTTAATTATTACATAGCAGATCCTAGAATTAATTAAAAGAATGGACTAGAAATGGTATTTGTTGGGTTCTCTTAAAGAGAAAAGCTACAGGGGTGGTTTCGTGAGTTGGACTGCGGCATTTTAGTGAGAAGGAGAACATTGCTGGTTTACTTCTTTTACTATGGCAAGAATTGCTTGAGGGCTTTGGGTAAAGCAACAAAGTGGATGCTTTATTTGTCCACAATCTGAAGGAGAAAGCAGAGTAAACAACATGCTAATATTAAATTCTAAATACTGTAGAAAAGGTATTAATATGCCTTGTTTCGTGATTTTTATCGTTTTGGATATGGGTATTAATATATATATATGAATTACATGGGTATGTTTTGTATTCACCTTTAAAATCATGATTTAAGGTGTGGAATTTAGGATTTAGCCTTAAGCTTGAAATTTGGCAAATTTGAGATTTGAGGATGGAATGGCACTCCGAATGAGAAACTAGACATTTATTTGGAATCGTTGACTTATGGGTAAACTATTCATGAATTTTTTCCCGGGTTTTGATTATGTTGACGAAGCTCAATATTTGCGTTGACCAAGAGTTGACTTTAACATTAAGACTTCCTAAAATTATGAGAAAGGTTCTCCTATACTAATTTGGACCCGTTATTCATGATTTTGAGAATAGGTTGAGGTCATTGAAAATCATATTAACAAGGTTTGGCGATTCAAGTGAAGGTTTGACGTTTGGCGATTCAAGTGAAGGTTTGAAGCAAAGGTTTACAATTTTTTCAAGACAAGTGAGACTTAAACTCCTTGAATACTTGCTTTCCGAAGTCATGATTTAGAAATTGCATTATTTAATTTTCAAACACCTTGTACATTGTGGAGCGAGCGCGTACTAGGTCATGTATATTTATTTTATGACGAATCTTGTGACTTTGAGTTATTCTTCTATAAAATCATTTCAATTGTTTTCAACATTTAATACCGTGAACTCTATGATATTCCGGCATGACTTTTGAATGATTTCCTGTAAACTGAGCATGGCATCCTAGGGATTTACTACTATATCATGCTAGGGATATTTGACATTCTTATATGCATTATTTGACTGGTCTTTCATAACACTAGTTAATGATATGATTATTTGTACCGTATATTATACATATCAGTTGGTATCTAATTGTTTGGTCTAGGGAACTTAACTCCCGAGGGCCTATGGTTCAGGATGATTCTAGGGAACTTAACTCTCGAGGGCCTATGGTTTATGATTGTTTGGTCTAGGGAATTAAAGGGCCTATGATTCAGGATTTTGGACTAGAGAACTCGACTCCCAATGGCCTATGATACATGAAAATATTATGGTGTTAGAGGCACAACTATGAGGTGGCAGACAATACTTGTATGAATTCCTCTCATATTTTACCAAGTGGAATTTTGGGTACTACTTTCAGAAAAAAGAGGCCAAAGTCCCAGCTGCCTATTTCTCTCTCTATTTCTTTCTTTTTCCATTTTTTTGGTCCAGCTACTTTCCAAATTCTGTTTAAAGTAAATCTTGCAAATTGCAACAACACATGGATCTCTTTATATAACTATCCCAACAATACATGAATCTCTTGCTCTCCTCTCATAATCCCAAAAATACATGGGTCTGCTGCTCTCTTCTCATAAACTTGTGCATATATTTCAGATGGAAGTTATAATTAGAGCTGGAACTTGGAGGTGCTCCATTTATTACATTGATAGGAATTCAACTTTCAAATTTGTCATTCTATGAGAAGCACATGCTATGTTTTGATTTCCATCACAATTAATGGAAAATCAGTGCGTTGACATTACTCCATCCTTAACTAGACTCAGGTTCGAGCATTGAAAATGAAAAACCTTTTATTTTGATTGGCTACTTTAAGTTTTTTAATTTATTCAAATGATTTCCTGCATAATTAAGTTATATTCAATCTTTTATTTTCTGATTTCATCATGGCATGCACATTTTGCTTCTCTTATTTACTATATAACTTAACTAGCTCTCTCTGATCGAACTATTCCCTTTTTCCACTTGAATTAGAAAAATAAAATGACTAACTTCTCAAAACATTGATCATTAAAAACTATCAGAATTCTGGATAAAGCTTGGGTTGGAAGGAGCATCTAAGGAACAAACTTTGTCCAATCTCGTTTTACTCGTATAATAATTAAGAAGGGTAAATACTTATCTGGCGTTTACATCAAACCAAACAATTTAATTTTAGCAGTTATAATTTAAAGTAAGAATACATAACATTTAATCATACTAAGAGCCCATTTGGCTTAGCTTATAAGTTGTTGAAAACGAACATAAAAACTTTCACTTTTTTGAGTGTTTGGCTGGTCAACTTATAAGCCATTTTGTGCTTAAAATAAGTCCAAAAAAATAAGTTGCCCCGTTTGGCTTAGCTTAAAAAAAAAACAGCTTATAAGCTGAAAACAGCTTATATAAGTCAAAAAAAAAAAAAAAAGTTGGGCTACCCCAAAAGTTAATAATCTTGGTATATTCAAGGCAAGAAACAAGTTTCAAAGGTTTGATTTCGAAATAAAGCGGCTTAAAACTCGATTTCAAAAATTAAAAACCACCTTCATTCTAGGTATTTCACTACGAATTTTGTATTACATTGTTAAATATATTACTATCCTAAGCATGATTGTTGTGTAATAGTTGTGGATTATGGGGGGGGGAACATTGCACGCTTTTTTTGTGCGCAAATGGGCAGTCCACTACCCTTTTTTTCATTTATTTAAATTAATTTTTAATTGTTTGTTAGGTAATTGTTTATTTGTTGATTATTTATTTCGTATTTCTTAATTGTCGGATTAACTAATTGTTTATTTTTTAATTAGTAATTAAATATTTGTTAATAGTTTCATTAATTAATTGTTTATTTGTTAATTATTTTCTAGCTAATTGTTTGTATTATAATGAATTGTTAATCTTTATATTTTTATTTATGAAATATTTGTTAATTTAGGATTGAACATCCTTAGTTTAGGATTGAACATCCTTAGTTTAGGTCTTAATTTCCTTAATATAATATTTGTTAATCATTCTATTTAATCCTTAGGTTAGGTTTGAACATCCTTAGTTTAAGATTTAAAATAGCATTAATGTAATATTAGTTAGTTAATTGTAATTACTATAATAATTAATTAACAATTATTAATTCGCAAATTTAGATAGTTAATATAATTTTTCGTTAAAGTCTTAGTTAGTTAGTGTAATTGAACATCCTTAGTTCAGGTCTTAATATCCTTAAGATAATATTTGTTAGTTAATTCTATTTAATCCTTAGGTTAGGTTTGAATATCCTTAGTTTAAGATTTAAAAAAGCATTAATGTAATATTAGTAAGTTAATTGTAGTTAGTATAATAGTTAATTAACAATTATTAATTCACAAATTTAGATAGCAAATATAATTTCCCGTTAAAGTCTTAGTTAGTTAGTATAATTAAACATCCTTAGTTTAGGTTTTAATATCCTTAAGACAATATTTGTTAGTTAATTCTATTTAATCCTTAGTTTAGGATTGAACATCCTTAGTATAATTTTTCGATAAAAGATTACATAATTAATATTACATGTTAATGATTAATTAAAAATGCGTAAAACAGATACGACACCTCCATGGATCCCACTCGCCTTCATCCGGGGCCCTTCGAGCCAGAGGTAATTTATCTACAGCAACAACATAGGTCCCAACTAGTATGGTATTCGGATGTAGATCTCACCCGCTTGGTTCGTTCTAAGTTTATGGAACAAGCATGGGATATTTTAACAGCTCGACCCCCACATCCTCGTGTCTTAGAGATACTATATCAAGGCGGTATCTACAGTTGCGTCGCTGCGGGTCGCATACAGCATGACAGGGCTCTTGTGACGGCCATGATTGAGCGATGGCGACCAGAGATCCATACATTTAATCTCCGCACTGGTGAGGCCACCATCACCCTTCAGGACGTGGAGGTCCTTTATGGTCTCCAGGTCGATGGACGCGTTTTGTATATTGCAGAGCCTCAGCGGAGGCCGTCATATCGGCAGGAGTTGACTAGGCTCACTGCTTTCGTGCCAGCGCCGCATGATATATGGGGACAGAGTCGGTTGTCGATGCATTCCCTCTTTGATCACTTGCGCCTCGTAGACATGCAACATCCAATTACATAGGACACACATCAGGTTGCCATTGACCGACGTGTTCGTCTATACCTCCTCGTCATATTCGGGGGCATCCTGTTCCCGAACACATCGGATTCCCACGTGAGCTTGAGGTATTTGCCCTTTCTGGAGCATCTGGGCGAGTTGGGATGTTACAGTTGGGGCGCTGCTGTTCTGGCTTTCATGCATTGTGGATTCTGTCGAGCGTCTATGGGCGTGAGGACCGATGTCGCTGTATTTTGCCCGCTCCTCCAGCTACTATATTTAAGTGTGTGTAATTTTATTCTAAATATAGCTTTTTTAAACGACTACTAATAAAAAAAAATTAATGACCCTTTCAGATATAGGTATGGACAAGGATGAGCCTTTTTCAGCCCATAGTTGCTGCCCCTCCGCTCGCCCATATTGATGAGGCGATGCCATATGCGTGGAGATGGACGAGAGGAGGCGTTATCCCAGATATGGATACGCACCACAGTATTCTCCTGTTCAGGGATCAATTAGATCGTATGATGTCGGACATGGTAAGTTTTTTTTATTTAACATTACTATGTTATTTTTTATTTTATTTTTACTATTTTAGTCTTTATTGTTAACTAATTCAATTGCTTTTACAGCCTTTTATATGGACGCCGTATGATCGGATTTTGAATCATCTGCCGATGTTTTGTAGGACTGGTGAGCCCTCGTGGAGGTCGCGATGTCCGTTGATACATATGGACATCGTTGAGGATCACGCGATCGGCCGCGTCTTACGATGGTTAGGCCATGTACGGGATTTACCTGAGCAGGCTGCTTGGGAGCATGACCATAATATGTGGAACGAGCGTACAGCCGTTACTGATGCATGGCGGGCATTTATGCAACTCTAAGTCCACCGTTAGGATTAGAGTGGGGGGACGCTAGCGGTGGTCGGACATGCGACTCTGGTCCAGATGTACATGCCGTGGTATATGCGGATCACGCGCAGCTTGATTGGCAACCCCGCGAGGTCTCGTGCAGATGGCCGAGGATATGTAAATCTCGCAGGACAGTATGAGGTATTGGTAAGTTTTATTAGTCTGAAACTTAATTAATCGTTTTATGTATTAAGTTACAAATTTATTCAATCATTAATATTTGCCAACAAATGCAGATACGGACCGTACAGATGATGCGTGGGGAGAGCTTGGACCATATGGATGCCCCCAAGACAGCAAAATATGCAGCGCGGATGGTTCAGCTTGCCGATGGTGGTATGCAGCAGGGGCAGGAGCTCGAACGTGTCGACGAGCCTGTTCTACAGTCTCGCATCAGGCAGAGGGTGGTCGTGGTCGTGCCAGAGGGGCTGGTGGCCGAAAGGGTAGGGGCGGAGGGGCTGGTGGCTGAGGTGGTAGGGCCAGAGAGGCTGGTCACAGAGGGGGTGGGGCCAGAGGGGGTTGTGGTCTAGTAGATGAGCCTGACTACCATATACCAGCTCCAGCTCCAGCCTAGCAGCCTCTGTCGACTTCTCGCCGGCTGTCGACTTCAGAGATCCGTCGACTTCTTGCCGGCCGTCGACTTCAAAGATCTCGTCGACTTCAGAGCGTCCGTCGACACCTGTATATACACCGGATTTATTTTCAAATCACATGTTCTGGCCATCGCTTGCACAGTCGCCAGTTCATCATCCAAAGGGTGAGTGGCCAGTTCGTGATCTATAGGGTGGCACGGTGCTGGACTTTGATTTCTTATTCGAGGAGTTCAACATATCTCCTGCTCCGGGGCCCGCTCAGGCGACCGCTGAGGAGCCATCTCAGAAGCCCTCTAGCCACCTATCTCAGGAGCCCGTCGACACACAAATTTGATTTTTTACAATTAAATAATGTATTAAATTAATTGTTTATATGCTATTTTATGTTTAGTTTAGCATAAAACTAAACTATATTGTTTATATGTTATTTCGAGTTCATTCTTTCCGCACCCGTGAACACGTTCTATCGCTCCGCACCATCTACATCTCCGGCTCTGGAGCTCACTCAGGAGACCGCTGAGGAGCCAGCTCATGAGCCCTCTAGGCAGCCATCTCAGGAGCCCGTCGACACACAGGTTTGATTTTTTACAATAAAATAATGTATTTATTAATTGTTTATATGTTATTCCATGTTTAGTTTAGCATAAATCTAAACTAAATTGAGTCTTCTGCGCCTGTGGACTCGTCTCCTGTTGAGATTGAGTCATCTCCTGAGACTCACATTTCGGCCACCATCGTCTCCTATGTGAAGCATGTTTTGAACAAGCCCCCTAGGAAGAGAACGCAGGTTGATCACGCCATACAGCGTGTACAGATTAAGAGGAAAAGGGGGGATGGAGATGATAGTGAGAGTGGTGGGGGTGGTGGGGTTCGCCTTAGGCGTAAGGTTATTCTAAAGCCTCCCACATGTGGGACCTAGGGGTATGAAAATTGTGTATTTGCAAATAAAATGTACATTTTATGTTAATATTATATATTTTTTTTGTATTATTTTCTTAATGATAATTAGTTATCTTAGTTTTTATTGTTGTTTAATAATAACTCGTGCGACGTCCTTAATTAATTAAAACCCTATAAAATAAAACACTTAAACCTAAAGATAACAAGTTTCCAAACAAACAAAACTTACTTCAGGACACTTTACAACCCCTAAAATGACTATCCAAACGTACATGTATACTTGATGCGTTGAGCCTACATTATTATTCGCAGAAAAAAGATATTAGGTTCTATATATATTATTGATATTCAGACATTTTTAAAAATGACTAATCTTTGGTCAAAGTACGGAAAAAACGTGAATTTCAAAACTATTTTGTTTGAATAAAGGGCCTGGGGTTTTCGGTGAAAAGATTGCGCACTAAATTAGTGCGCAATAGGGCCAAAGTGTAAATTTACACTGTGGTCCTATTGCACACTAATTTAGTGTGCAAAAGGTAGTTTGGTTATTTATTTTTTAGTGGGGTATTTTGGTGCCTTTTGACACTTTTTGGGTTAAAAAAGTTACAAACTCGAATATATATATATATATATATATATATATATATATGACATACGCCTTAGAGTCATTATTTTGATATAGATACTCCATACATAAGTTTTTGAGAAAATTTCACTTATAAACAATTTATGGGTCAAAATTACTTATTCATAGCCCATATTTTAAATTACAAACCTACAGCCCAACATTTCATGGCCCAACTTGAATATTCACCTTTATACAATAATATACAACTTTATACACCTACTGTAGACAATATATACACCTTTTATAAAAGTTTATAATAATGTATAAGACGAGTATACAATATTATACAACAATATATAACTTCATACATCTACTGCAGACAATTTATAAACCTTGTATAAAAGTGTATAATAATGTATAAGACTAGTAAAAAACTGAAGAGGAAAAATATGGCTATAGCGGGTAATTAAAAAAAGATGGGCTAAAATGGGTAAATATTTTGCCATAATTGGCATACAATGTAAAATTCCCTAAGTTTTTACCAAAGAAGTATATATCCAACATATATACTCACTTGGACTAGAGAAAA
>NC_081352.1:41524747-41571945 GCF_029784015.1 Lycium ferocissimum | reverse complement strand
CCAAAAGTGTTCAAATACATGAAAATCGCTTTCATTTGTTCAAGTACACATTAATGATAATCGTCCATTTGTTCAAATACACAAGAATGATAATCGATTCTTCATTTGTTCAAATACAAGCTCACAAAACATTCAAACAAAGCTGTAACAAAACATTCAAACAAATATGTAGATCATCTCTCGATTCACAAAAACATACACGAAGTCGTCTCGTCCGTGTATTTTTAATCACATTGATGAACTGACGGCACTACACATAGAGATGAACAAATCACTGCCTAAAATATAAAAACATAACAATGGAGATAATAAAACATAAAACCGAAAATAAAATACCACAAAACCATAACTCACCAAAAGCGGTACTTCAACTGTTTGTACAGTGAGTTTGATTTGTAAAAGATTTTCTCCAAATTTATTTTTGTGTCATCAAAACCTCGTTTTTTAAGTTCCGTGTTTTGAATGTTTTTGAAGATTGATTTTACGTTACTAAGAAGAATAAGGAGAGAGAGAAGGAGAAACGTGTGATTAATGGGATTCTAATTTGCTGGAAGAGATTGTAAAATATTTAATTTCACCTTCCATATTAAACGCATGACTAGTGCCTAATATCCAGGGATTTGTTTTTATCATACACGTTACATGCCACATATCCGTGTATTTGAAGACTTCCAAATACACCAAAATCAATACGTATTTTGTCATAATATTAGCTACGAAATGTAATATTGGAATAGTAGCTACAGTTGGTACATCCAATCTTATGGTAGCTATTCCTGTAAGTTTGCCAAAAAAGTTTCATCCTTATCCTACCAGAATGATGAAAGTAGCAGATCTCCCCTTATTTCACAACTTAGTAATCTCATTTATTGTTCCTAATCTTATTGGTGCATGTTACAGTCATTTTATTTTTATCATTCATTACGTAAAAAGGGAATCATTCGATCGAAGATAAGAGAGCTAACTAGCTCTACTACATTACCAACATTAGGCTCTCGATCAATTCTTTGTCTTGGGAAAAAGTATCCCTTTCTTATAATCCTACCAGAATGATGAAAACAGCAAATCTCTGCTTCAAAGATTTTCATGATCGTCGCGGCAATTACCAAACTTGCTAACTTCAAAACTAGATTTAATTAGCCACAAAAGACGATGTTAATAGATACTCCATTTGTATTCCAAAAGAAATTACAACTCAGATGCACTAGTGTGACATTAATAGAAGATTTACATAAACAAGTGTAACAAAACAGATCAATTCTCAACACAAGTACTTAAGTATTATATAACCACTAGAAGTCAAATTATAACCGCAACACTAAACTACTGAATTACAATGGAAGATACTGAAATAACTAGTAACTAAGGATAGAGATAAGAATAGGGATAAAAAGCTTAGGCTGTAAGGAAGGAGAAGAGAGGAACAAACAGTTTCTTCACAATAGGCATAATTTTCTAGGTCGTAGACGACAACCCTTTTATCTCCACTCAACCTGGATCCTAAGCAAATCTATTGTTTGGCTGCCTAATTCTTGAACTTTTTCGTGGTTTAGCCCCAGGCCCAACAGCTTGTCGAGCTTCTGGGCTATCCGTGCTCACAACAAGAAGGCATGTTTTAGAGTACATATACAGTATACCACCAAAGGTTGTAGAGAAGTGGTAAATATTCCTTCATTTTTAATTAGAGGTTTCGGATTCGAGCCTCGTGTATGGAGTCGTCTTTGATAGGGAACGCTTAATCCAAAGTGGAACTTCCAGCACAAATTCTGATTAGTTAGGACCCAAAAATCAAATACCGAACACCGGGTAAAAAACAAAAAAAAATATCTAAACAGTATACTGTGACAGATGCCAAGGGCCAAAAAAAAAAAAAAAAAAAAAAAGAGAGCAAAGCGCAAGACCATAGATTGAATTAAAAGATGGGTTCAATCAGATCATATGAATGAGGTGATCGATTACACGGCTATACAAGATGTCCCTTGGAAGAGAGGCCTGCATAAAATCCCATCGGACAAGTACTGGACAATACACACGCCGTTAAAAAGTTGTAATGGGGTGGTAAGTATCCTTTATTTTTAATTAAAGGTCTTGAGATCAAGCCATGAGAATATAAAATCGTCTTTAATAAGAAGCACTTTACCCTTAAAGTAGTACTTTCACAAATTCGAATTAATCAGCCCCAAAACAAATACCGAACACCATATTGAAAAAAACGATTAAAGTAAATGAGCACCAATCGTCATCCTAATGAAACACTCTAGCAGCCAAGAAACTAGAATTCAAATAATAGTGTCACGATTTTTATGTTCCAATTACCTCTCGTCTAATCGAATTTAATTTCTTCTCATCCCATTAACTAGGTGATTTTTTTTTTGGATATGGATGCATATGCATTCGGTTAGGAATTAAAAACAATAGATCAAACGGGTAATTCAAATGTTATAATTGCTCAGGTATTTGCGAAACTAACAAAATTGTCTTTCATTAATTCTTAGCATCTTGAACACGAGAAAGTTATTGAGCAAACCCCACTCCCGACTAGCTATATTTCACTTTAAGTTTCCTTCAGGAAGAAGAAAATTGTTATAGAGAAAGTGCGACACAACTTCTACATTAAGAAAGTGTTATTTGTTGTGTAAATTGTTACTTGCACTTCTCTAAACTTTGATACATATTTTTCCAAAGAAGAAAACATTTGTACTTTAATGTCTAAATTTAATACTTAGATGTAATTGCTCTTACTATTGTAACTGATGTTGACTAAACATGATGACTTTTCTCATTCTGGCTCGTCTTTTGAGAATGAAACAGAAACTTGGGAGAGAAATCGTTCCAAATATGCCAATTGATTTTCCTTTAAACAAGAGACGTGCTTATTAAGTTTTCCAATTTATTTGAGAAGAGGGCCCAATAAATTAAAGAAAAAAGGAAGTGGAAAAGAGAGAATACGTTGTGGCACTTAATCGGTGCAGAGGTAGAAAGGAAAGAAATAATACTCTTATGATAAGTCTACTGAATTTAAAACTCTATAGGACATCAATTACTTTTTAATACTGAAAAATGGTTATTTGTGAATTTTATTGGATAAATTTATACTCCAATTATCACGGGGTTCAACTCTAATTCTCCATCCCTTACATATTAGTTTTCTAAAACTAATTTTCCAATTGCATATTTTTGTTTTTGTTCGGGTTTTCTTCCTTAACAAAGTAGTTGTCGGTGGAAGAATTCAACTTGCTTTTAATTTCTCTTTTCCAATTTTTTTTCTGATGTGGTGATGAGAGCATCTTTCTGAAGAAGAGAACAAAAATGTAATTTAGTTTTCTTTCCATTTTTCAAATTCTTTTTAGGCAGAAGTGGCGTGAGTTTGAGTTGATTTCTATTTTGGAATTAGTAACCCAAAAGTTTATTTTAGTTTTTTCAAACAAATTAGGTCAGCAACCTCTTTGCTTTTTTTTTCTTTTTTTCCACTTTGAGAAAAGGGTTTCTGACCTTTTATTAGGGGAAAAAAGTAAAGAAGAGAAAAAAAGAAACCTCTTAGAATCCGACAAGAAATCATACTCGGATTCCAACAAATGAAACTAGACACCAATAATTCACATTGCGAGTCTAGTGCGTTTGGCCAAAGAAGTGTTTTGTGTGACACGTAGTTGATACTTGAAATTGCTTTCGCTTTAATTAATTTTCAGTTCGAGTTTTAAAAATAAAAATTTCGTCAAAGAAACATTTTTCTCTCTTAAATGAGTCACGATTATTTTTAATAAAGATCGTTTCATCAATCTAAATTAATTGAGTCAAGCAATTTCGGATACCAATGATTGATAGAAAAGTGTATTACGTACTCATTTTGTCATGATTTGAAAGTCTAAATGATCAGAGGACAGGGTCCATTTGAAGTAAAAAAAATTGACACTCGAGAACAAATATAAACGTTAAAACCTACTAAAATTTAAAAATATTAAATTTGAATTCATAATTTTAATATACTCTCCTCGTCTCAAAATATTTATCACATTTGCACGTCCATTAAGAAAGCTTTTATAAGAATAACATTTTAACTATTTTACCCTCTTAACATATTTCATCATGTTCTCTCTCATCAATAAATGTTTACTCCATTAATGACTAAACCTCTTAAACGTTAGTATGTGAACTCACAAAATCAGTCCATTGATGTAATTTATAAAAGGGTAAAATGAAAAAAAGCTACTTAATTTTATCTTGAATAAAACCACATATATTTTTAGTAAGGACGACAAATATTTTGAGCAGAGGGAGTATAACAAAATCAGTCCTAAGACTATAAGTAGGCGTTTGGCCATGAAAACAAAAAAACTATCCACTTTATTTAGAATTTTGAAGTTGGAGTTGAAGATGAAGTTGTGTTTGGTTATAGTTTTTTAAAGAATATTCGATTATTTAAATGTAATGAAAGTGAAAAAAAAGTATAAATAAGATTTTGAGTGTTTTTCAAATTCAAATACAATTTAAATTTATATTTAAATTTTTTACAGCCAAACATTAATTTTAAAATAAAATTAAAAAATTTGAAATAAAGTGATGGCCAAGGCACCCTATGAAACGGTGAATCCATTATTTTTAACTTTATAAATACTACTCCACTTATTAACTCAAAAAGAAAAAGAAAAAAAAAACCTTATAAATACTAAATCCCCACTTGCGAACAATCACTCGCTTGTCTTACTAAATCCCCACTTGTGAACAATCACTCTCTGGTCTTTTCTTAGCACTTCCCTCAGATTTCCTTGACACCACCAGCGGTCACATTCTCAGTCATTAACTACCAAATTCTTCTTCCTCAATGTATATAACCGTCTTCTCTTAACCGCAACTCTTCACTTACACTTTCCCTTTAGCAAAAAAAAAAAAAAAAATGTCTCTCACAAAATTCTCAGTGTCTCTCCTTCTAGTACTCTCCCTAATCTCCACCCTCTCTACCGCCCAAAACAACCCCACCATCTCTCCTCCCGGCGCCGCCATCTCTCCTCCCGGCTCCGCCATCTCTCCTCCCGGCGCCGCCATCTATCCTCCCGGCGCCACCATCTCTCCTCCCGGTGGCGGCGTCTCTCCTCCCGGTGGCGGCGTCTCTCCTCCGGGTGGCGGCGTCTCTTCTCCCGGTGGCGGCGCTGGAGGTGGTTCTGTTCCCTCAGGCGGCGGCGTAGGGGCGGCAGTGGAGTTGTGGTGTGTAGCGAAGAATAATGCAGAGGATAAAGCTCTAAAATCAGCGATTGATTGGGCTTGTGGGGCTGGAGGTGCTGATTGTGGGCCTGTACAGCCTGGTGGACCATGTTATGATTCTTCCGATATTCAGAAAACGGCGTCGTGGGTGTTTAATGATTATTTCCTTAAACATGGAATGACTCAGGATGCTTGTAGTTTTGATAATACCGCTGCTCTCATTTCTATTAATCCCAGTAAGTACTTTACTCTTTTGAAAGTTTCATCTACATGTAATTTCGTAACTTTAAACTATGATGAAATTTTACTAGGCGTTTGGCCATGAAAACCAAATACTATGTTTTACTTTATTTGAAATTTTGAAGTTTGGAGTTGAAAATGGAATTGTGTTCGGTGATAGTTTTTGCAAATAATATTTGGTTGTTTGAATATATTGAGAGTGGGAAAAAAGAAGAAGGAAAAATTGGGTTTTAAGTGTTTCCATATTGAAGTATTTGGAATTTTTATGGCCAAACGCTGTTTTTCAAATAAAGTGATTGTGAGAAATTTTCATGGCCGAACGTTGATTTACAAATAAAGTGATAAAATTTTCCAAAAAAGTGAAAATTTCTCAAGACCAAACAAGTCCTAGTGTCTTATTTCATTTGAGTCTTTCAAATTCAAACCGACCGTTGAGACAACAAATGAGAGATTAAAACTCCTCTTTCTCTGTCCCACGGATGAACATGATATGTTTTAACTTCTTTTATTTACCAAGTAATTAGTGAGGGGTAAATAAAATGAAAAAAAATAAGTTCAGGTGTAATATGATCCTCGCATAGTTTAGGTGTATAATTGACAATTTCATCATAGGTTAGGTGTGTTTTTATGCATTATCCCTAATTTAAAAGCGTAACTTATTATTGTATTTTTTTTTTCTTCTAACTTCTGTTGCTGTTGTTATCTTTTTCAGGTCATAATGGATGTAAATTTCCATCGAGGTAACTGTTATCCGTTGTGCTAAAAGATCTTATTTTCCGCCTTTAATGATTCACGACAACAATTGATATTTAGTAGTGAAAATTAATCATTGATTCAGTTTATGCAGGGTTATGTGCCAATAGAGATTACTAGTAGTACTAATTTAGTGGCGCAAATAACTATAATGCCTCAATTGAGTTAGGTTGGCTAGATGAGTCCTCAATATCAATTTTGGTTTATTTATTAGTAGATGTTTATAATAGTGTTCTCAAAGCGCACTTAAGGCCTTAAGCGAGGCATAAAGCATGTTAAGTGTTTCGCTTTGATTCGTATAGCGGATTCTTCAGGTCAATGCTGTAAGACATACTTTTCCTTGCCAGTGAGCGTAATCATGAGGAGGCGACACTAAACAGTTGATATTGCACTTTAGCGGATTTTTTTTTTCAATTTCTTTGTCCATGTATTTGTTTCATGCTTATAATTATTAGTCTTAGATTACGCATACATATTTGTTTGTTTTTTTTCGTCCATTTGCCCCTTTCTTCAGCAATATGCTTTAAAGGTTGTTATCATCTATGTTACTCGAACTCTTCAAAAATGGACATGGGTGCGTGTCGGATCCTTCAAAAGTAGTCCATTTTTGAAGGATCCGACAGGGGTGCGGCATCATTTTTGGAGAGTCCGAGCAACATAGGTTATCATGGCTCTGCTGTTGATCTATATAGGCCTTGTAAATTAGAAGTTATGTTAGACAGAGAGCAACACGAGAGCCTTGTTTGGTTGCTTTTCTTTTAATGATGTGGTGCTTAATTTTGCTGAACAGAATCATTCATTCTTCCTTCTTATAAATCCAGTTGAACAGCATAACAACACTACATACATCACGAGTTATTTTCACATGTATCTGTCGGATGTTTTCAAACCGTTAGAAAATAAGTCAGAATCCCACGTCAGTTGTGAGTGGGTATTTGGGTGTCCTTATATGGTCTTGGGCAATCCTCACCCGAGTTAGGCCCAAGGTCTACTTTCTTATCTAAATTATCTATCTTTTCTGGTGATTTCAGTATAGTTTTACTGATCTCCATCATAGACTTCGGTTTTTGAGATAAAGATCTTTGTGTGTCGTTGTGCAGCAAGAACTCGAGTGGAAGATTTAGTGGGTCCACGAATGTGGGATTAGGTCCAGCCTCGCAAGATTTGAGTAGCGGTAGTTCTATTCTCAGGAGGTGGATCTGTATCTTGATGGCAATCAATGTGCTGTTTGCGAGTCTGCTGATTTTCTGATGACACAAGAATCTTCGTCTCATTCCCACTGTATGTAGGTTGTAGTAGCGTAAACAATTTTGTTGACAGCTCAAAAGCTCCAGGTATTTGATGTTGGTTCCATGGGCTCTCTAAAATCATAGGGACCAGAATTGAAGAAATATCCTGATGATAATTCTTCTTATTTTATTTTCCAATCATGTGGTATGTAATTCTATATTTAGAAATGCAACTTTTTCCTTGATTGCAAGCCTGAACTATTATTGTAAGTCGAGTGCTGATATTATAAATCAGTTGCTACATAGTCTGCCTTTTGCTTCTTAGAATTCATGCTGGGCTTATCATTCCAATTGCTTAAAGTTTCATGCCAATAAGGCCAAAATCTAAGTGCAAGGCTGAGGTGCATCTTTCTTTGTAGTAAGCTTTGTTAGCGCATAGTATGTCTTACTGGTGCTAGTGAATAACCGGTAATTTTCATCATTTTCACCAGAAAAATGAGTAACATCAAAAGTTCTTTGTCCAATGAAATTTGTGGGTCAATTGACTGGATAAAAGTGAATTACAATTATATGTGGGCCTAAAAAACTGAAGTCAAGTTGGTTAAGTGAACCTTTAGTTAGTTTATTGGGCTAGTCTCATATTGGGCTTGGTGGACTTCTTGTGCCTGCAATCTTTTCAAGCTCTGTAGTGCAGCCATTGCATATCTAGTTCTATTAGACTAATATAAACGGAGAAATGTGCAAATAGCCGCTTTTTATATTGCTAATTAAAAATTAGCCCACCTGTTCGAAATATCTTCAACATTTTCGCTTTAATACTTCCACCTGTTCGGCTTCAACATTGTTCTTTTTAAAAATCCTATAAGGCTGCAACTCTTAAATTAATTGCATTCTGTCTTTGAGTTAATGATGAAGTTCATAGCTAGGAAGAATGTGAGAAAGATCATACAGTAACTTATATGGAACTGTTTCTTTTTTGCTTTGATAATAAACATAATAAACGTCACCCACTGCAAATTCTGAGCCTTTGCTAGAAAATTGGATGGAAAGAATTGAAATGAGACAAAGGACACTGATAATTTTGTGTTTAATGATACAGATGTTTTCTCTCCTTCTCTTTCCATCCATTTCAATTCTAAACAAACCAAAAGCGTAAATAGCCCAAAAATGAACTACAAATACAGATGCTTTGCGTATTTTATTTTATGCACCAAATGTTTATTTTATGCAACATTTAAATCGGAAAAACAATTTAACATATGACTGGAATTTTTCTTTTTCTAAATATCTGACTTTGGAAAATAAAGCATGCCGAGTTTGAACAAATTTTAGTATCTTTGCTGTGGGAATAAAATTTAGTTTTAAGTCAATGGTTGATAAAATACGCAAAGCATGCGACCAATTCAAATGTTAAAAAAGGGAACAGCCTCTGCGACCAATTCAAATGTTAAAAAAGGGAACAGCCTCACCTAATTCTTTGGATTCTCTTTAGTCAATTTGACTAATTATCACGTTCATCTTTAGGTTACCAAATACTAGAATCATTTCTTGGACCTCAGCAAATCATAATTACCGTCATAATTAATCCAATAACCCTCTACTCTGTTCTAATGTTTATGCACAAGTCAATTGACCAGTCTTTCTAGTAACTTCCTTTTAATGCTGGATTTAACTTATATTTATTGCCAAATTAATGAACTTTTAACACTATTGCTGTAACTTAACTTGCTAGGAATGTAACTTATCCTATTTTCAAGTTACTAACTCCCGTTGTTATGGATAATTACCAACTTTTCCAGATAATCAATTAGTGTTTATCAAGAGATTTACTTATAATTACTACTTAATAAATAACCTTATTGTGTAATTTTTTTTTCATACGGACAATGAAAACTTAGACTTTTTTAACCATTTGTGTATAAACGTTAAACTCTTTAAGGTAGGATAAACACTAACTTCTAAAGTAATTAACCAAAATCTTACATCAGATTGAAATGCAATTTCAACAAAAAAAAAAAAAAAAAAAAGTGGTAAAACACTTGGCTGGAAAAATAAATTACCTATTTTTGTCACTGTTTTATGTGTGTGTACAAGAAGATATGGGGGAGAATTTAACAAATGAAGAACCCTGGAGTTTCGAATATGAACCAAAAATAAACATCATAATTCATACCTAATGGCTAAAGCACAGTAATCACTGTCTCTCAAGATCATTTACACCATCTTCTGTACCACAAGATTGAACTTGAATTCTTCTTGATGATTTGTCCCTGCTAAGCATCCTCCTGAACGAACTTAATCTCGAGCTTGATCCACTAATTTTAGCTGATGATGATGATGAAGGTTGTGCTAATCCACAATCCGAAAAAATCATCCCTTCCATATTTATAGCTATAGTATTTGAATTGCCACAGTCAAGTGGCGGCGCTGAGGGCGGTGTACGGCCTACAACGCCCTCTCGGGGCTCCGGTAATAACCGGGGCTCCGCTTCGGTCCGACAAATTGGGCACGTTGAATGTGTCCCAAACCATTTATCAATACACTCAGCATGAAAAATATGCTTGCAGTTAGGCAAAATCCTAACCGTTTCTCCATTTTCAAGAACGCTCAAACAAACGGTACATTCAATAGAATTATTTTCAATATGATCATTTTGCTTGAAAACAAATATTGGAAGTGAAGCTATGATGGAGGGGTCGAGCCCCGTTTTAGGGGGCTCGACCTGGGCGGCGCTGGTGATGATGCTGAGGTGTTGAAGCGCCGCCCTACGTCGAGCCTGGCGTCTAAGTACGCACCTTGCGTATATATGGAGGAGACTAACGAAGAAAACAACTATAGATAATGAAATGATGGCTGTTAACATGATCTTGCTATTAAGATCATATTTGCTTTTTCGATGAAAAAATGGGTGATCTTCATCGTCAAAGCCCATTGTTGTTGTGCTGCGAGGAGTTGTTTGAAATTAGGAGAGTTTATTGGGTACATAAAACATATTTATAGAACCAGATTTTAGATTGTCTTGGTTTGGTAATATCAATATTAAGTTACAATGACAGAACACAAACCATGTTCACTATGCTAACGAGGAAGTTCGTATTTTCAAAGTGATTGACTTATTGAATATTGACCTTCTTTTTCCTTTAGCATTAATGTTTTTTATTTATTTATTTTCTCGTAATCTCAACATATCTTTGAATTTTCTCTACACTTCTCTACACAAGAAAAATATATTAGTTGCTTCATTATTAATAATACTGCAAAAGCTACTTTAATTAGAAACGGAATTTGTGTTTCCTATAAAATTTTGACTACAAATTTTACTTAGACATAAATTAAAGAAACTAACAAATATCAAATCCGAAATAATTTTTGATTTCCTATAATTTGAATTATACAATAATATCATTTAACAAGTTACAGTAAGTCAAATTTAATACTTTCTCCGTCCCAAATTATGTAGTATATTTTGATTAGATACGAAGTTTAAGAAAGAAAGAATGACTTTTGAAACTTAATGTATAAAACAAGTTATAAATATTTGTGTGGTAGTAAATCATTTCATTGAAGGTAAAAGGAGAATTTTTAAGTTAAATTATTTGTAAATATAGAAATGTTTTATTTCTTTTTGGGACATAGATTAAGAGTTATTGGTTGGAGGTTGTCATGGGACAAAATCGCCTACTAATTTAAAATTTTATATTTGTTTAGTGTACAAAAAACTAAACTTTGTTTCCTTCGATTTTTTTTTTTTTAATGACATGGGAACCCGCAGCCGCTACTCTTTGGGTGCGCGAGCGAGTAAACCCGGCTCTGTGTAATAGGCAAAACCATAGAGAGAGATTACCCGCACTAGGCAAGCCCCGTGCGACGAGCTCGACCTAGAAGGCAAATCTCCCTCGAGGGTGGCGAGCTTTCGAACCCGAGACCTCCATTATGAAAGCCCCATGCTCAACCAACTGAGCCACCCTCGCGCGGCCGCTACCCTTTGGGTGCGCGGCAGGGTAAACCCAGCTCCTGTGTAATAGCTCGCAAACCACACAGGAGAGATAACCCGTACTAGGCAAGCCCCGTGCGACGAGCTCGACCCAGAAGGCAAATCCTTCTTAGAGTAGGCGGGGGTTTGAACTAACCCCAGACATCCATTACGAAAGTTCTTCACGCTCAACCAACTGAACAACCCTTACGGGTTGATTTTTTTTTTTCCTTTTTTCTAAGTTTTCTTCCTGAATCAGGAGAATTAAGGCCCAAGATTTTAGAGGCACGGAGTGAAGTTTGATACGTCAGTTGGCATTAATCTGTTGAAATAGCTACGTAAGACCTTTACTATTTTTGGTCTGATAAAATAGTCTTTCTATTTTAGGGGCCCATTGTCCTAATGTCAATTTCTTTTTCTCCATGTCCAACAGGAAATTAGTAAATTATTAACGACGTCATTGACTCATAAACAAAACAATGCTTGAACGGCACCGTAATTATTTTTTTATTAAAGAAAAGTCTAGTTGGTTGACTAAGGTGAACTCCAAATATTTGCCTTTGGGTATTACGTCGATCAAATTTGTTGAGTGCGTGGGATTAAGCCTTGACAAAATTATTGAGCCGAAAAGGGTAGTTGATAATTAATTTAGTTACTTTAAGTAATTCGGTAAAGAATGGTCCCACCAAAGAAGCAATTGTACCAACCTTCATTTCATTACTTTAATTGATTTGTAGATAATTAAACATTTTTAATTTTTGAACCAAAATAATAATATAAACAATATGTGATATTCGCTACTAGGGGTGTTCATGGTCTAATTTGACTTAGTTTTTAGTTAGGGAAATTTACATGGCATAATTAACTACTAATACATATTTATATTTAGTAGTTATAGTTTAGATTAATTACATCCTATAGCTTTATATTTAGTAATATGTTAAATATAATTAATAAGAGTACTATATATTTAAAGTAGAATACTTTATTTTTATTATTTATAAAAAAAAATTATCTTGATCGCTTTCTCTCGGTAACCGACATTGCTTCTGAGTTTCTTCGACCACCGACCAACAACACACCACTGCTCCTCCGTTCCCTTCTCCTTCTACTCTATTTGTCATCTGCGCCCCACTGCCATCAACCACAACCAATCCGCGCTCCACTGCCATCTCCAGCCCACAACAAGAACATGACCATATACACAACAACAACACCACCTCAACCGACGTTGGGTACCTCAGTTTTAGAGACATTAATGGCAGATTTACCCTTTGAATCTCCAGATTGTTTGGAGGAGATCTGAACACCTTTTTGACATGCAATTAAACAACTAATGAAAGAAAGCGAGTTATTGTGAACAAGAGAACATGAATACTAGAATAATATTCTCCATAATTGCTTCCTCAAAATCTGTTCAGATCTGTTACGCCCGTTGACAGAGAAGTGGCAGAGAGATCGTTCAGATTTAAAATCATTCTATTAGATCTGGATTACAAATTGTATAGGGAAGAGAAAGACAATATTTCCGGCAGATCTGGCCGGAAATCGTCGGCAGATCTAGACGGAACTAGTGGTTGTGCTGTTGTATTCACGAATACGGCGATTGTGTTAACTTTTTTGAGCTTTTTTTGTTAAATTTTTAGATTGCATTCATTTTTTTAGGGGGTATTTGTTAATTTTTGATGTATCTATGTTTTATGTATTCAGTTTTACTCGTTGTATTAATGAATACAGCGAGCCCGTTTATGAATACAGATAGTCATTTCATGAATACAGTGAAAAAAGAAAAGAAAAATTCGTTGTATTCATGAATACAACGGGAAAAAAATGTGTACAGCGAAAAAAAAAAAATGAATACAGCCAAAAAAAATTAGCTACGCCATGTAAATATTGAAAATGTAGCTATGCCCAATTTTAAACCCCTAAATTGTAATCATTTATGCAAAATCCCCATTTAGTTAAAACTAAACCAAATCAATTAAGTTGGTTTTTTTAATAGTCAAACCAAACCATTACAGTATAATTCTATCGGTTTCGGGTTTGTCGACTTTATCGGTTTGGTTCGGATTTTGCGGCTTTTTCGGGTTTAAGAATGTATTTTATAATGCATTAGAAATTGGTACAAGTGAGGTAACAAAACCCAAAATGCAAGCAAATACTACACAAATTTTCGTCATTATCTTTATTTAAAGAAAAACTCTTAGCTTCATTCCCCTAAGAAAATGAGGGAAACGAAACAAGAACAACACTCAAGAATATTTTTTTTCTTTTTTTTCAAGAATCCAAAAGGAAGTCAACAGATAGGAAGTTGGTAAATCAATTCCTAACAAATAATCAAGTCCACTCATCACTCGAAATTTCCCAAATTCTTCTTCCTTTCTCCACCTAATAAGATATAACATCAGTAGATTAACAAGGAGAGTGCTAATAGGTAAAAAAAAATAGCCTCATGAACAAAAAAAATTAGTTTCAATCACATAAGAAAAATTCACCCATACAAACTCATCTTTCTGGGAATTTTGAGCAAGATCATTTCTAACACAAACATTGTATAATGAAATAAATTAAAAGAGAGGGAGTACTGACTGACGAAAAGGGTTCACGATAGAGTCCATTTCTGAGCTAGACTTTTCTTTCTAGTTAGTATTTGAATTAGAATTGGACTTGGAAGGACCCAAAATTATGAAGAAGATACATAAAATATATGTATCGGTTTGGTTAGGTTTAGTTCGATTTTTATATTTGTTCAACATCAAACCAAACTAAATGTTATCGGTTTCTTAAAATTTTAAACCAAATCAAATCAAACCGAGGCAGTTTTCGATTTATTAAGTCGGTTTGACTCGATTTACTAGTTCGGATCGATTTTTCGGTCTCATTTGAACACCCATATTCGCTACACAAAACTTCACAGGATCAGAATATGCAATCATCATATGAAGGAAAAATTATCGTTATGTGGATGGAGTTTTTAATGATAAATTGAGGGAAAAATAAATCGCTAAAAGTACAAGTAATTTCCTTTCAAAAAAAAAAAAAAAAAAAAACAACAAGTATTTAGCCTGCAGTATGCTATAAAAAGCTGAAATTCTATCTCATTTAGCTTTCTTTTTAAACTACAGTTTTTCATATTTTCTTCTCCGACACACAGTTTTCAGTTAAAAAAAATTACAGTAAATTGATCTTCCCTTTTAATACGTTGCTTGTACTATTTATTTTATAAGCTATTAAAGCTGAATTAGTTATTTTTGTGATTTTTTAATGTAATTTTTCCAAAATATTTCCTATATTTATTCTAAAATTGCATCACAGAGCTCTTTGAAAATTGGAAATAACACTACTAAGTGTATAATTGTTTAACATATGTACCTACTTTACAATTTTAGAACCACATCTTTTTTAGTTAACTCCAATTGGTTTTCTATATCATTTAAAAGATGTAAGGGGTAACATTTGTCGAGACAAAATATTAAGGAAGTTAGTATGAATTTAATCAATTATTGTCCACTTGCCTTATTTCATTCCTAATTCACATGTTACTTACCAAATCTAACTTACCCTTTTAAAGAAAAAAAGAGCCAGCACTTTCAACTTTGACCTAAACAACTTTCATTTTAAAGGGAGTATCAGATTTCTTATCAGTAGGTAGTATAATACCTAATGATGGGCGGTGATTTGGTGAAGCAGCAGTAAAAGATGTGTGAGAATCTGAAAGATCAAAGTAATTAAACAAATTTTTTGTGTTTGATATGCATGTTTTTCTCCAAAATAATTATCTAGAAAATATTTATTTTTTCCAGAAACTACTATGATGTTTATAGGGTTCCATCGCACTTGCGGGATTCAGGATTTGAAATTTATTAGTTTCTATGATAATCTCAAGTTAATAGTATATAATACTAATTGCTTTCATGGATAAATATTTATAGATATTTAGTGAATTTTTAGTACATATACGGATTCTTAAAAAAAGCTACTGGTGTCATGTGGACCCACATATTATATTGTGAATCCGCCCCCGCTGATGGGTGAGTGAAGACATTTTTGAAAAATATTTATTAAGGAAATGATAATACTGTCAACAGTTTGATAGTGTTTCACATGGAATATTTGATGAAATATTGAGAGTTAAAAATAGATAATAATGTCTATGTGTTAGTTAAGCAAACAATATGAATTAAGAGTCGAACTTTTAATTTGTAAAAAAAAAAAAAAAAAAAAGTATTTTCGTCGAAGATTTTTTTTTTGTGGCCCGGGGGGGGGGGTAACTCAACATTGACTATATCGTCCAGAAAAACACTCACTATATCATGAAGAACATTTGTCTGGTTTTCTTCGCCCCAAACACAAAAAGGGCCACAAAATGCAAATATATACTGTAGAATATAACCAACAATATTTTTCTTATTATTTCCCAAAATTCATAGCATATTTCTCTGTTAGAGTTGAACTATTCTACATTTCTCTTGAATATTCTTGAAATAATCTATCGATTTTTATTATTAGAGAAATTGATTTAACTCTTAGATTGGTCGTCATGCCTTCATATTATTTTGTTATTTGTAAAGAAGAAATTGAAGCAAAATAGATACTTAAACAATGACTTTCGTTGACTAGAGACATCAACATATGGTTTTAGTTTGGTGAGAACAAAATCCTTTTCCTCGTGATTGTATTAGATAGAAATATTCTTGAATTCCAAATAAATTGCCTTATTTTTCACTGTTTTGACACTTATTTTTATATTTAGTTATTTTCATTTAAATTAAAATTAGGGGCCTTAAAATTAAGATAGTATATGTCATAATTAATTACAACCACTATCATCTAAGTTCTACTTTGCATAAAATGACCAGTAAGAGAAATGTCTTACATGACACGTAAACAAATGTTTTCTCATGTTAACAACGGGACCTAACAACACCCTTATTTCATTACGCTAAATTGCTAGTATTTAGTAATTAAAAGTTTCTGTCATAACAAAGAAAAATAGATGGCGTAACAATTTGAAAACTATTAAGACTTTCCCTCTTTTGAAAATCCTTGCTCGATTTGTCCAGGAATAAAAAGTTTCCTCTTCACATTACAAAAACTTGTATTTCACATTGGCTGCAAAATCTGGTTGTTACTAACTACTAAGTCATAACAGCAGAAATTTCGGCAAATATGACCCATGATTTTATTTTTGTCGACTTTATAAAACTTTCTTTATTAAGACCCACAGAGGATTTTTAGACTACTTGGTATTATTGATGTTTGAAAATTTTTCAGAAACTTGCATGTCAAGAATTTCAACTCTGTTGTGTGTTCACTTTGTCATTTCCATGATCACACTGCCAGCTAAACTATTCCAATTTTATGTTTTCTTTGACGTAGTCACACATTGTTTATGCCAAGAATGGAAGTCGGTTTACACATTGCCAAAATTAGTACTGTGAGAATTCACAATATATCGGGATCTCTATACCTGAAAAATAAAAATATATATTTTCAAATTACATCCAATATATTGTGATGAGATTAAAAATAATCACATTCATGCTCCGAAAGGTGTAAGTATCACACATTAATGTAATAAAATGAGAGAAGGTCACTTGAGTCTTGAGATGATTTTATCATGTCTAGCACCGATCTCTAAATATAATGCATTTTGTAGGTATGAAATTTTGACGAATATATAAGTGTTACTTAAAATGAGACGACGTAGATCTCAAATCACATGGAATGGAGCTGGCTCAAAAGACTTACAAACTCTTGGGATCTAGATGCAGGCTTAGCTAAGGATAAGGTCACAAAATAAAAAGATCTATATAAGCAATAACAAGCTAAGTAGTTAGGAATATATTTTAGTCATGCTAGTATATATATACACACACACATTTTGCTAACCTACAACATGAAGGTCGTAGGTTAACAGTGTACCCACTTTTTGTTTCACCAAAATACCCTTATTATTTATTACCAAAGCATAAATATTAGGGGCCTTTTTGTCTTTACACCACCTATACCCAATTCTCTTCACTCTCTCTTCTTCCTCTGTTCTAATTCTAATTTTTCTACCTGATTCTAATATATAAATTGGAAACTCATGAATTCTTCACACCATATTAAATTTAAGAAATTTTTTGCCACCATATTAAATTTAAGAATTTCTTTGGAAATTCATCAATATTCCACCATTAATTTGAAAACCTAAGCATCTTAAACTCTTTGCTGTTAGAAATCCTTCACCTCGCTCCTCTTCTTATTCGACCCTTAGCAGCGAACAATTTGCAGATTTAGTTCTTTAAAAGTATGAGTCATCTTCAATTAAAAAAAAAATCACAAAGATAAGGATTGTATCCAATTTATAGTCTTATTATTTAGTAATAAAAAACAAATACTGAATCTATAAAATCCAATGGGAACAATAAATGATGGGTATATATATCAGAATTATAGGGTATAAATATTTCAAAGAAAACGTCACAAAGAGTTTATATTTACAAAACATAACATTACAAATACACACAAAATGTGCTTTATATTTTTTAATTTTTTTTTTTTTTAAATATATTTTTAAAAAATTATTTTTTATTTTTTAAAAATCATTTTTTAAAAATATTTTTTTATTTTTTTTAATTTTTTTAAATTAATATTTTTTTTTGCTCAAAAACTTATGTAGCAAAAGTCAATGAAATGTGTATATCTTTTGCCAAAAAGTTTGCTCAAAATTTATGTATGGAAATTAATATGAAAAATGTATGAAATATGTATATCTCGTTCAAGGATTAAAAAATTCGCTCAAAAATTGTGTGTATGAAAACAATAATAAATTTGTATCTTTTACTCATGTCTTAAAATTTGAGACACATTTTTAAAGTTCATGTTATGTAAAATTAATACAACTACAATAACATTTTTATAACTTTGATACAATATTCAAGACTTAAAATAATCGCTCAAGGGTGTATGAAATGTGTATATCTTGCTCATTAAAATTCCACCAAATTTTATTTGAAAACCTAAGTGTATACATCTTTAAACATTACGCTCAAAATTTTATGCTGAGAATAGTATGAAATCTCCCTCAAGACTTAGAATTTTATTCACATTTTTTGTATATAAAGTTCATATTAGAGGCAGAAAATTAATACCTCTTTTCATACAATATTCAAGGCTTAAAGTTTTTCCCAAAATTTTGTATATGAAAAATATATGCAAAATTTCCTTTAAGAACATACATATTCGTATACATTTTTCATACAACTTTATAACGAAATTTGAAATTTTTTAAGCCTTTGAGCTTCAAAAAAAAAAATTTAAAAAATTTTAAAAAATATATATAAAAATTATTTTTAAAAAAAAATAATTTTTTAAAAAAAAAAAAAAAATTATAAAAAATATATATATTTTCTAAAAACGAAAAATATATGATATATATCGTTATGTTTTGTAAATAAAAAACATTCTTTCGAATCTATATATATATCCAATGGGAACAATAAATGATGGGTTTTCTTGAATAAAATCAGAATTATAGGGTATAAATAAATCAAAGAATAACCTCACAAAGAGTTTAAACAAAGTATCTAATATGTTGAAATACACACAATGAAGCTATTAGGCAAAAATCTTTCAAAATATGTTGGGTCCTAATAGGTTTCGAGGAGGATGAAATTGAAGAAGTTTTGGGGTTGAGTGTCGGCGGGATTTCCGATCTGAAAGCAAAAGGTGAGGGGAAGGAAAAGGAATTTGAGCCAAAAAAACAAAATTGTCCTTAAAATTAATGGGCGGGCAGCAAATAATAATACTACTTTAGGAAAACAGAAAGTGAGTACAATGCTATCCTACAATCTTTTACTATCTTTTAACCCGTGAGACATTTTTTATCCATGTAGAAAATATAAAGAACTTTTACTATTTTTTATATTTAGTTCATATAATGTTGCCGAGATATGCTCAAGGGGAGAAATATGATTAATGCGAGTTCATATAGTTATACCACCAAAAATTGTGTTGGGTGGTAAGTACTCATCCATCCGTAATTGGCGGTCTTTTGTTCGAGTCGAGGGAACGAAATCGCCTTTGATAGGGAGCACCTTATTCCCAAAGTAGACTTTCCAACACTAATTCGATTTAGTTGACCCAAAATAGATACTAGAGGCAGACACTGAATTAGAAATAAAAAATATTTATTCAGTACCGTGTCCTAGGAACTTGCAAACAAGTCCTATGCACCATTTCCTTTAAGAACTGAATGTGTCGTATAAAGTCATAGCTCCAGGTGGGTAAACGAAATTGAAATGCACAAAGACCGTTGCTTCTTCGTACATGTCCTTTTCTCTAACTTGCTAACCCTTGACTAATATATATATATATATATATATATATATATATATATATATATATAATAGAAAATTTGCTCAAATTTGGTTTTTTTTTTCTTTTCTTTTTCAATTTGGGTACATTCGTTGAAGCTTCATCGAGACATCTCCACTTCACTTGAAAGATACGATACTCATTACTCTGTAGCAATTGTTGGAAGAGACACAAGAGTGGGAATCGCATAGAATTTTGGGACCTCAGACTCGTTAGAATTTACTTCTAAACGGGCTTTTGGGCTTCACCTGTGAGTGGATCTTACATACTTGCCAGGTTAGCTTCTCTTTATTCAATTTGCATGATTTCTTTCATACGGACTGGTCTTTAATTTTTGGCCTCCAATTCGCTGGTCTTTAATTTTTGACCTTCACTTAAAAAGGTGGGCATGTGACCGAAAGTACCCCTAGGGTTTGGTTCGAAACTCAGCGGAGTCGAAAATAATAATAATTTTGCAAGGCATAGGTTTCTATGAACCTATGCCTATTCGGGTGAAGTTACATAGAACCTATCTCAACACAAACCATGTTCTGAAATATAAGGTAGAGATTTTAGTTATGCCGTGGAACATCATAGTTAAGGCAAACTTTTTTGCAAAAGCCTTGCAGTTGAGATTTTTTTTTTTTTTTTTGCCATGTCAGTTCGAACCCGTAACCTGTATATTTTCGAAACCTTTTTAAAAAGCAACAAAAGGCCATAGATCATATTTGAGGGCCAAAAATTAAAGACCACCCCAAAATCCGAGCAGAAAAAATGTTCTTGAAGCGGCTCCCTATATAAATCAAGGTTTTTTCATGGCCCTCTTGAAATGGGCCGGATGAAGTGGATAACAATTGTCTTCCTTAGGCGTTACAATTATAGTTTCGGTCTTTTGAACATGGCCGGACGGTATAATTACAACCGCTGGTCAATATATAGCAAATATATATTCCAATATGTATAATATATATGTATATATATATATATATATATATATATATATATATATATATATAATTTGCCGACTATTTTATTAGTGCGGCTATTTCCTCCAACTTGCTATTTCTTTTCAACCATACACTTTAACTTTGCAGCAGTTATATTTTAACTCCTTAGAATTATTTAAGGTAGAATTATTACCACATGAGAGACGAACACCAAATTTCAACTCACGCAATGCAACTCAAACTGTGATTTGATCCTTTTATTTATCTGTTTTTTCTTCTTCGTCTTTTCTTTCAACATTTCTATCGTCTTTGGCCACTATTCTGTTCATCATCTACGGATGTGGTTACTGGAGTTAATCATTGCTAATCTAAGATTGGATCTTAAAATTCTGAAAAGGCATGAGAAAATTAAGCACAAAGTGTCCGGAAATGGATTTTTCAGGCAAGGACAATTGTTCTCTTCTCAACACAAACCATGTTCTGAAATAGGAGAGATTAAGAGGACGTGGAACATCATGGTTTTGGCCTTCAAACTTTTCATGCATTTCAGTGGAGGTGAATGCAATTTCTTTGCCATGTCAGTAATAACATAATGTATAATTGAAACAAAGTACAAGGGGCCATAGATCATATTTAAAATTTAGGAGTCTAATTGAAAATTCGACCAAATTTATACTCCTATTATACCTTTATATCAATAAAAAAAAAAAAAAATTATATGCAGGAATTTTGTTAGAAGTGTTCACAATCCAATATTATTGAACTATATACATAATATAATTTTTGGACGAAATATATTCAACTAATTATGTGGAACTTATGTGACTCCACCACTGTGTCTATGAACATAATGACAACGATTAAGAGTGTTAAGATAAATGGTTGGAAAGTAAAACACGTATATGTAGAAGAAATAATAAAACATTTGCGGTAGTACTTCCTTTGCCTAGTTTGAGGAGAATTAAGATTTAACGCTATAAAAGGTAGGTTGTACCCAAATCCGCCTACTTTTTTTGGCTACAAAAGATAGTAATTTTATAGTACTGCATCGTATTCCAAACTAGGGACAACGCTGTCATTGCACTGTTAGCTGCATTTTTCCACATATTAAGGTAGTTGTTTTATTGAATTACATTTTGCCCATGCCTTTGTAGTTGGTTCTATTTTAATATATTAAATTATGCATTATGCTATAACAATTTCAATTTTTTTCATCTTTTTAAATAAAGTTACTGATTTTTAAATTATGCATTATGCCTTTGTACTGCCTTTGTACTTCTTTTGTTTTTTCCCCAGAATTTGACTTTTGCAAGGAATGCTTCAATTTTTGCCTTTTCCCCCCTCCATATTTGGATACTTACAGTTTGAGTGTGTCTCATAGTTAATATTCTGAATATTTGTTTTCTATCTAATAAGGAGAACTAATATTTTTTCTCTTCATATTCTGAAAGGTTTATCGTCGTACTTAAAGTTAATACTTTCCGATGGATAAATCCTAGATTGAAAAGCCAAGAAACACCCCTGAATACATGCTTGGTTTAAATCGATTTTTGAATTTTGCATTTATGAATGCTCTTGTTGGAAATAGAATAAAATGTCCTTGTCCTACATGTGGATGTGCAAAGTGGCAGATTAGAGAAACAGTGTTTAATCATTTGATTGACAAACCATTCCCTCAAAATTATGTCACTTGGGCTATTCTCGGTGAAAGAAATGTACTGCATAATTCTAGAGACTCTAAGGTTACACATGATACACTGCCTCTTAAAAATCTTGTAGAACTTTTGATCAATGAAGCATATGGGGGATTTAGGCACGAGGGCATGGATGAAGGTCCGTCACAACAAGTGGAGGGAGAAGAAATATTAAATGATGAGCCATCTACAAATAACAAAGAGTTTTTTGAGTTGCTTAGAGATGGAAATCAAGAATTATATGAAGGGTCTAAGTACTCAAAGCTAGAATTTTTATTAAAATTGTATCACATAAAGTGTTTGTCTGGGCTGAGTAACAAGGGAATGACCATGATACTAGATTTGTTAAGGGATGCATTTAAATTTTCCCGGATCCCTGATTCTTTTTATGAGGCCAAAAAAACCATCAATAAGCTTTGTCTTGATTATCAAAAGATAGATTCTTGTCCAAATGATTGTATGTTATATTGGGGGAATGATGCTAATGATCAAACATGCAAGTATTATCACACTTCTAGATGGAAACCTAATAAGAAGAGAAATGAACATCTTGTGATCACACGGCAAGAAGAAAATCAAGAAGCCCGCAAAATTTTTGCGTTACTTTCCATTAAAACCAAGGTTGCAGAGATTGTTTATGTGCTCTAAGACAGCAGAGTATATGAGATGGCATGTTGAGAACAATAACAATGATGAGATCATGAGGCATCCTAGAGATGGTGAGGCATGGAAGAGGTTCGATGTAACTTTTCCTGAATTTGCATCTGATCCCCGAAATGTTCGATTAGGCTTAGCCAGTGATGGCTTCAACCCTTTTGGCAAGATGATTACTACTTATAGCATTTGGCCTGTTGTTTTGTTTCCATATAACCCTCTTCCTTGGTTGTGTATGAAACAAGCTAATTTCATCATGTCAATGATCATTTCAGGTCCGTGTACGGCTGGAAATAACATAGATGTTTACCTACAACCCCTTATTAAGGAGTTGAATGAGTTGTGGAGTGAGGGTGTTGAAACTTTTGATTCATCAAAGATTATGGTGTTTAGAATGAGAGCAGCTCTTATGTGGACAATTAGTGACTTTCCCGGACTCGATGTCTTATCTAGTTGGAACTCACATATTGGTTTAGCATGTCCTAGTTGTAATTTTGATGCAAAACCTTGTCGGCTTCGTCAAAGTAGAAAGTGGTGCTTTATTGGTCATCGTCGATTTTTAGCAAAAACTCATAAATTTAGATTGATGAGACTTCGCTTTGATGGTAATGTGGAGAAAAGAAACCCGCCAAGAAAGTTATCTGGGACTGACATTTTACAGCAAGTGAAAGATATTGATATTACATTTGGAAAACCGGCAGAGTTGAATGAGAGAAGGAAACGACCTAGACAAAGAAATGTTGGGGAAAGTGCAACACAACAATGGAGGAAAAAAAGCATATTCTTTAGTCTTCCATATTGGGAATTCAACTCGTTGCGCTATAATTTAGATGTCATGCACATTGAAAAGAATGTATTTGATAATGTTATATATTCTTTGCTCAATGATAATGTTATATATTCTTTGCTCAATCATAGGGTGTAACGTGATTATACTTGTTTATACTAGAAATCTGGAGAGAAGAAAAGATGCCTACTGTGGTCGAGTGAATGAGAAAGTTTAAACTAATGGGAGATATTGGACGAGCATAACCATTTTTATTCTGATATTAAAATCCAGTAGCTGAACACCTTGAGTTTTTGCTACTAAACTAACCAGTGGTATCATTTTTTAAGATTTGAAGTCTTAATTTTTATCTATTGATCTTTTAAAATGTATGTTTACTGCACTATCTTTTCAATGTACATAATTGAGAAGGTTTACCTTACCAAGAAATGAGAATATATAAACTTAGTTGAGAAGGTTTACCTTACCAGGTAATTAGAAATGAAAATATATGGGTATCCTGGAAAATCTTTTTAGTAACTTCTCCATGTTACACAGCTACAATAGGAAAATAACTGATTTAGAGGCCTATAGGAGAACTGCATGCAGTACATGGTGAAGCCAAACCTTTGCTTCAAGGTAAGTTGTGTGGTGGTGAAGGGAAATGCTTCCCTAAAGAAGATTACACCCACATCTAATTTATATACCTGAAATGAAAGGAGGCAGCAGAAAAAGGCTTAGTTCTAGCTATGTACAGATTAATTCTTAGATAGCCACATGATAATTCGCTTGATGTCTTTTGTCAACTATCTTTATGGGTGATATAAAGAAGAAAAGAGTTCATTATTTGCAAGTTATAATTTGGAGTGTGTTCTTTTGACTGCTAATGATCACATCTTGGTAATGTATTCACAAATCTCTCTTTTTTTTTGCAGTCAAGTGACGCAGCTAGCGGACCCATGGATGCAAGAAGATTTCTAGCTCTAGTAATCCTGCAAAGGTTAATTGTTGCTTATCCAATATCATTTTACATCTCTTGAAATTGAAACTCATTCAAAGACAGGTAATACAAATGTTACATGCGGTTAACAATTTACATGCGTCTTTGGTCAATAATTGCGGGCACTTGATCATCTCCGTCAATAGTCCTTCATCAAACAATCTACCGAGCGTAATAGTTTAGCGGATAGGATGGCTCAAATAGAAATGTCAATAGGCCGGTACTAATAGTGGTTTCTTTGCATGTTTTTGCGGAACCACTGAACAAATGCAGTGGACATACTTACTGCTGATAAACTAGGAACTACATTCCTATGAAAAGACAGTCCCTGGGATATTAACTTCTTTTGTTCAACTACAACACCTATCTACTTTGCTAATGTAAATAGTGCTACTGCTACTGCTAAAGTTGTAACTTCTGCTACTAGTCTTTTGCAATGTAACGTGACTGCTGGGTTTGGTGTTGATATAGTATTTTGATGTTGATCCATACTATTTCGAGATCTTGGTTTTGATATTCTGTTTCGAAAGAAGAGTACATGTTGTTTACTATGCTATTTCGAAAGGTTGTTTCAAGTAATATATATATCAATTCTATAATATATTTTAAGCGGCAGGGGTTAAAGCCCAAATAGTAGAAGTAAATTGCGGGGGTTTGTAACCTCTGTTGCACCCAAAACGTTCTATAGGCTGAAAGTTAATTGCAAGGTTAAAAAGCAATTTGCGGAGGTTAATAACCTCCATTTGTCATCACAGAGGTTGGGAAAACCCCGCATTAATTTGCCTCAAATTGATTGTGGCGGCATCAATCAAGGGGTTTGGTGAACCTCCGTGACAGCAAATAGCGGAGGTTATTAACCTCCGCAAATTGCTTTTTCGTCCTCCGCTAATTGCACCTTTTTTTGTAGTGAACTCTAGTGAAAATAACCCCTTTCAAGTCTAAATTAAAACATTCTGATTCAAAATGGGAAGGCGAATTAAAAAGCAAAATCCCTTTTAAGTTAGTTAATTAGGTTTTTGCCTGAGTACTACTCTCCATTTATAACAAATAATAGTACTGATTAAATCCAACTTGTGGTATTACATAAAGCTTGACGTACTGATAACCACTGTGAAATATAATCACCAGTACTAATGCCTCAGAAAATGAAGATTGCCAAAATGATAAATAAATGCTACACAGTCAATGATAAACTCATATAGGGTCTGATTTTAGTAAAGCAACATACACACACTAAGTTAGGCGTTGATACCAGACACACAGTAAAAATTATGAGCAATTTTAAGGCAAGGAACGAAGTAAATTCAAAATCCTTTTTTGTTTCAAATCCAAAATACTTTAACCACTCAAAAACCTGTACTATTGACAATTATCGCGCAACAACTACATTCTTAACATTCCCCATGCCAAATCTCTTGTTTGGCGTGAGAGTGAAATATGAAAGGATTATATATCATTGATGTGTATTATGACTTAATGGAAGTGCTTGTTAAGAATTTAAGTTGATACACTTATATTTGATTTGTTAGGTAGAATTTCACGAAGTTCGACTTGTAGGTGATTGGACATGATCCAATTGAAGTTAGAAAAAATACTTGAAGTTGGAAAAGGTATTTGAAAGTTGAAGATTGTATACGTAGTACCAAATACTTATAGGCGAGTTCTAATATGATTCGATTTATAAGTAAGCATCTCTTGTAAAATACCAACAATTTTAAACTCTTCTAGAGCCCAAACTTCCATTTCTCCTACCCATTGTCCCCCAATTTGATTCTTCCTCTAAAAGGTTGATGGTAACAAGCGCATAATGTCCTGTCAAATGCTCACGGAGTTTATCATCAAGTAGATAAATAATTTCAGGATAAACACCGTTTGTCACAACTACCGGAACATTTTTATTGTTTATAAGGTGATGAATTAATAGTCATCCCCCCCCCCCCCCCCCCCCCCCCTCCCAAAAAAAAAAAAAAAGACAATGAAGGCAACATGAAAAAATGAGTGGGACAGAAATTTCATCTCACTATTCGACAAATTAAGCGAAGATAGGAGAATAGTTCTAAGATATAAGAGGAAAAATATTAATCAAGTTGGAGCTCAAGAACTGAGTCAACTATAAGATTTTTAAGTATCCAATAATATCACTCAACCAATTCAAACAAAATAGGTGGAAGATATGCAATCCAAACAAGGCTTCAGCACCGTAACTTAATAGACAAAATCCACAAAATTTAAGATAAGAAATACAGTTACATCTTTGAAATTACTCTGACCATGTTCCAGCGCTCTATCAAATAATGCACATTTGATCTTCGGAGATGACTACTTACTCAATTGACCTGCAAAAGCATAACAAGCAAATGAATTCAAGAATATTAAAGCTAGAAAATATGGAAATATAATACACTTTCTGTGATAGTTTAAATTTTTAGATAAGATTGACATAATTTAACATGGTATCAGCAAGGGCAGATGCAACTATTTAGGTGGAAGTATATTTGAATCCAGTACCTGCGACGCATAACAAAAGTTTATTTATTAAAATACATTAAAACTATAATATAAAACGACAGGTCTGAACCCATAGTTTTAGAAATATAATAAGTTCAATTTGTAGAATCTTAAATGTTGAACTCATTGAAGCTTAAATCTTGAATTTAAGCTCAGAGTAAACAAAAGGTATTGTGTTCAAATCTCACTGACACCCAAAAAGCAAGAGTCTATTTCTGCATGCGATATAACTAAATAATTAAAATTGTATTTTCTCTAACAATTAAAAATTTTTTGATGAGATTGTCATGCACACCGTTAAACTGAAAAGTCAGAGGTGAAGTGAATAAATACCCTAATAAATTGTGGTTTTTTGCTGAAAATAAATACCCTATTAAATAAATGGAACCAACCTTTTAATTAACCATTAATCAATGGTGAGAGTTGGGAGAAGCAGAGGAAGGGTCCTCATGATGTTCACCATGGATCCTAGCTGGAACTTGAAAATGTGTAGTGAAATGTCTGCTATTATTTGAAATTTCAGCCTGATGAACTAGTCCATTCATTAACGGCCTCTCTTCCCAACTAGCTTGATGATTAATCAAGTGTGAAAAATTGGACTGAAGGGGTTCCCTTTGAGGAAATGCAGCACTACTTTGAGTGAAAAATGCTTGCTGATGATGATGTGGTAATATATTCCAACCAGCTACCATTCTTGGATAATTTGCTTCAAAATTTTGATTCGAGAAAAGGGCAGATTGGTCATCATGACTTGAAGAAGCCCTATGAAAAGTAGTGTGAAGAGATAAGCCAAGATCTTCGTTTTGTATCGAAGATCTTGGAATTATCTCATGTGGGTAGTTTTGGAAATTCATTAACGAAGTCCCCGAATTCATAGGGAAAAAAGATTTCATAGTATCCCCAAGTGATTGTTGTGCTTCTCCACTTGAAGGCGCTTGCATCATGTACGAATTAGAAGAATTAACCTGACTCGGGTCGTTTTTTTCTAGTTCCCTTTGAAGCTGATACTCCGGCTGTTGTTCCAACGCGGCAGTATCAGCTTCGGTAGTACTTGGATCATGATTAGTGGGGTTCCAAGGAGGCAACTCATCTAACTTGTCAATAGCATCTTTCGCCTTTTTGATGAGCCAATCAACCGCCTTACTAGGCCGGTCATAACCCAACCTGTCCTGCACGTCATAAAATTGAATAGCAGTGTGAGCAGATAAACGGACCCTTCGATCCCTTGGCCCTTTCGCGGTATAAACTTTGCTGTGGCGGTCTTTTTGGCCAGTGGACCGGAGAATATGACCGCCTTCAACTTGCACTATCTCTCCTCCTCCCGTTGCTCTCTTCATTATAGATATAAATCACTCTGCATAGTCTTTTTGGTGCTGAAGATGATTCCGATGTATATTCAGATTCAGATAATTTACTTCTCAATAATATGTAGGAACAGATACTTTAAAAGATCTGAAAATTTACCTGCTAGTGCTGCAGTAGTATTACAACTGCTCAGCTGATTTCTGATGATGCTGATCCCGAGGAACACTGACAAGATACGCTACAAATCCCATAGGCACAATGAAACCTCTTTGTCCAAAACCCAAATTTCAAAAGACAAAAACAATAAAAGAAAACCTAATTGAAGTTGAAAATATTGCTCTTTGTGGAATGTTAATATTGCAATATTGATAGTACTACCGTGTTTAGGCTTTATCTATAGCTAGGGTTGAGAAGGCTTTTTTTTTTTTTTTGTTTTTTTTAATTTTTTTTTTTAAGAGGAGTGAAGGAAATTAGAGAAAAAAAGGTAGTAATAAGGATGAACATAAAATGAATGGAACAATGGGTTTTCGAGAAGGACTTTATCTTATTTGGCCTCTCATGGTCATGGAGTAGTACTGATTTGGACAGTTACAGCACGTCGCCTTTACTTTTTATTTTTTAGCATTATGCTTCCATCAGTATCATTCTATTAATTTCTTTCCTGTTGGGAGTGTGCTTAATAAAAAAAAAGTAGTGGGAAATGCATCATATTTTTCTATCAGAAATATTTAGGCTTCACCGTTGGTTTGATGAAACATTTACGTTCCAAGTTTTGTTTGGAAGTTATCTTAAATCCGTATACATTTTCGAGAATTGGTCAATATAATCTCCAGTACGTGATAAATGGAAGAATTCGAACAAGTTTAGTTCTAGCTACGTATTCGGGGGTAAAATACTTACCCATACCGAGTGTTTACACCAAATCAATAAATCCACGACTGATTTATATTAGGAAATTCATTAAAATATTGCGAACCCCGTAACTAAAACAAGCTATAGGCTCAATGCATGGGCAAGGCTAGGGAGGCGCAAGAGCCAAGGGAGTTCATCCGAACTCTTTTGCCAAAAATTTACATTGTATATATACAAGGTCAAAATTATTTCTTACGTTTATATAGTAGATGTTGAATATTCTTGGTTTCTTCGTATGCTTACTTCTTTATATTTTGAATCGTCTCAATTAAAATTTTGGCTCAACCATTTATTCAATGACAAGTTCAGAACCCATAATATTCAAATTCAGACTTTACCCTACCATTTAATTATGACCTTATCTAAATTAATAATAGTACTAGTTGAAATTCATCATGTATCTATCTACATATAGTGGTGGTGTGGTGCAATGCTAAAATTTAATGCAGCATGAAATTACTCAAAATTGATGATCAACATTTTCATGAGATATATATTTTAGAAAACTACATGAAAGCATGGTTTAATTAATTAGAACTTAAGGTTAGTTTTATCTTTTTTAAAAGCTATTCATATAATCTTTTTTCAGTAAGCAAATTTATATGAAGGGTATTAAACTTTAAAAGAGTGGTGAGAAAATGGAACTCTGATGGTCCCAATACACCAATATAGACCCACCCTCATTGAAACATGATAGTGATTTCTAACAGCTTTTCCCTCCATTGCTCTATGAACTTTTGCACTATATATATATATCAGCGAGTAAATCGGATAATATAATAGTCACATCTCATAATCGTGAATAATTAATTTTTCACTAACTAGATTTTGAAGCATCTCATTGCTATTAATTATAAAGATGGGAAACAAAACATACAAATGGGAAACAAACATACATAAAGCAGGAATGTATGAGTTAACGAGTTAATAAGTCTCTTTTATCGTTTTATTTTATACTTTGTTTATGTTTATGGTTTCAACTTTTTCTTCTTTGCCAAGACAATGAAAGTTGGAATTTACGAAACCTTAAAAGAAGGAAATAGAACTAAAGAAAAATCAGTAATTTCTTTGTGGTTATATCTTTTTTGGTGTGGAATTGGCATTCCCTCGTTTAATTCTCAAAAATAAGAAATTATGATTCCGTTGAGTTTAACTAACTTTTGAAAAATGGCTAGCTAGTTAGGTTGTTAATAGCAAATTAAAAGTGATTTTTCTTTTTCAAATTAATGCAACAAGTGGTATACATAGTTAATAGAGACTCGGATCCGTCAGTTTGTAGGCAGTGGCGGAGTGCATTATTACGGGGTTGACCAAATTTAATAATTTTGATCCGAATTTTGTACTTGTCTTAAAAAATTCATTGAATATATATAAATTATTAATTTAGAACTTAGTATCTTAAAGGAACTAGAATTCGAGCTTATAACTTAAAATTTTGGCTTCGCCTCTATTTGTAGGTATTGAACTTTCTGCAAATCTCCTCATATCATTCCTTCATCCACTTGTAGCAAAATTTAAAGGGGAAAAAAAGAAGGAAAATGCGAAAATTAGAAAATGAATGACCATGAAAAAGGGAAATATTAATGGAAGAAGAAAAATGGAACTTCAACCAGAGCGAAAGATGTGTTGTTTATAATAGAAGCACATCTAGACCATTAATTAGAGGTTTTAAATTAGAGCCTTGAAATGATTTTTTTTTTAAATATGAAGTGTTTCTCCCTTGATAAATCGTACAAGGTGTGAATTTAGATTAGTCGAGGCCTCAAAGCTGGATAGGTTTGATCTGCAGTCATTCAGATCTCCTAACACGATCTACTAAATTCATTGAATTGTTCCAAAGGATTAAAATGACCCGTTATTACAAAATTCCGTGTCGGCTCTCTGTAAAATACTCATTTGACTAAGGGTTGACAATCACATTGTAAACTAAATTGGTGTTGACAAAGTAGATCCCAGGAAAAGAGATCATAAAATCATTATAGGAATCAAGCGGAACATCGATTGAGAAACCAAAAAATATATAAGAAGAGAGTGTGTATTTTTTTTTTTTTTATTTTTTTTTTGGGGGGGGGGGGGGGGGGGGCAGGCGAGTTGGAGGGGGGGGGGGCGAGTGTAAGGTGCATAACAATAGTCAATAAATTTAGGTTTAGCTAAAGGTGTTGCTTGCGAACTTTTACAGCTGAATTTAGTGGGATTATGCTTGAACAAAAGTTTATAGTCATAGTTTGGGAAGAAACTCTAAATCTACTTTCCGCGCAGTACCACTGGGCATAGAGTTGGCCTATACCTAATTCTCTCGCATAAAATATATCTTATAGATATTTTACAACGTTGTAGCTCCACAAGATATACTGGTAGCAAAAAGTTAGAAATTAAAGTTATTCAGAATGTATTAATTTAGGATTGATGAAATCATAATTACGATAAAATTTATCAGCAAAAATTAAATATATTCAATTTCCTAGTCTCACCTAACTACAAATCGATCTGTTTTATCTCAAGTTTTTTTGGCATGATTTATGCCTACGAAGCTTGCCTCTTACTTAACTAATTGTACCACATATTTGATGTCAAAGCTCCAGCCTTCTTGATATTTGGCTCTTATAGCGGTCTTATCTATGTACGCTCACACCTTCAATGACTAAGGACATATTAACGTCAAATGTGTTAAATTAGCCCATGAAAAATACCCGTCTAATCAACTCTCAAGTTTAGGCGAACTGAATTGTGCATATCTGTATTGACGGGTCAATCTACACAATCAAAGTTAGCCCATATAAAAGCTTGAACCAATTTGGTAAAGTTGACCCATAGAGACTTATCAAAATATTAAAAATAAATTTGTTATGTTTGGTTAGTTAAATATAGTCTTGACAAATAAAAGAAATAACCTTTGTTAAGCTTTTTTGTTAGTTTGATTTGATAATTCAACAAATAATCAAAGAATAAATAAATAAATAAATAAATAAATAAATAAATAAATAAGTGAAAAATGATTTTGAGTTGGACGTTTTAGGTTTTAACTTATTTTTTAACCCAAATTAGTCTACTCGATTATCTTGACTAAAACAAATTTGGGTGAGTTATGACGTAAGTTATTTATCAATTCAACCTTTTTAATCCGCTCAAATTTAACTTAATTTGTTCATTTGACAGTCCTAATTATCGCCCAAAAATTCCAATGGAGAAGGAATACATTAGGGAAAAGCATTTGTCAATTGGACCTCCCAATAAAGATGAATGCACTCGTGCTCCCTTTATTCCGAGTTGATAAGGACTTGCTTTCGTTTTCTTGAATTATTTGCATTACATTTCACTCCTCCATTTTCCTTTTTATCATTATAGTCACATGACCATTGTTCCTCTTTATACAAATCAAATAAATATTCTTATGTATTCCAAATCAAGCTCTCGCTCTATCGCTTTAAGTTGATATTAATTAAATTTACCAAATATAATTTCCTTTAAAAGTTTTAGCAGAATAGCTGATGGAAAGTCATGAAATGTGGGGGATGGAGATAATAGAGTTCCTATGCGTGAGGGGAAAAAAATATATTTTAAAATCTCAAAGAAAGGTATAGTATAAGGATTTTTACCGTAATTTATCCTTGATGGTATAGGTATATAAAAATATTTTACCTATGGAAATTGTCGTACGTCTTATTTTAAAATTGATGGCACGACACTCAAAAGAGATAAGAAAATATTGATTGATATGGATAGGAAGTACTACTAAACAATGATAGCCAATAGAAATTAGATGTCTTCAAGCTACAATGTCAAGGATATCTGCAACAATGAAACTTTAATTTGGTTAAAATTAATACATTTACCAAAAAAGAATCGCATGCTTGCAAACTTATTTCACTTTTTTTTTTTTTCTGATTGATTTTGTCCGTGTTGACAAACAATTCAAAATGCCTTGACTGGTCGGTGTATCCTTTCACCAGTCGATGATCAGTTATGAAAGACTCTTTCAACGGCGCCGGCTATTCTTTCACCGGCCGATCAGTTGCGGAAGACTATTAGGTAGAAGCTCAAATATCATTAAGAATATCTTAACACATTTTTTATTTATGTGTTTTTATAAAATAATTTATAGAAGGTAATATATAAATAAAAACATACCGAAAATGGTTAAAAGCGCCCCTAACGTATTGAAAATGACTTGGATTTGTCCTCCTTCCACCTTTTGGATCATAATTGGTCTTAACGTTAATTTTCAGATTAAAATGTTTTTCCTTCCACCGATTGGATCTCAATTGCCTTTAACGTTGATTTTCGGATTAAAAAGCCTGAAAATTAATTTATCAACTATGGAATTAATAGCAAACAATATACATTTCAAGAATAAATTTGGGTGAAAAGAAGCCACTAAGGGTTTATTTTATAAAAACAATTACTCCATCTGTCTCAATTTATGTCACACTCTTTCCTTTTTAGTCAGTCCTAAACTTTTTTTTTTCTATACTTAGTAACAATGTAACTTTAAGTACTTATTTTGCCTTTAATGAGATGATTTATAACCATAAAAATATCTATGACTTATTTTAGATAATAAATTTCAGAAAAATTATTTATTATCTAAAATTCGTGTTCAATCAAACACCTTCACATAATTTATGACGGGGCATTAACATACTTTTTAGATGAGTAAGTAAGACAATTTATTTATGATAGAGGAGAAACGTGAAAGCAATCTGATACAGAAGAAGGATGAAAGCTAAGTAACATGAAATGAAAGAGTCAGTATAATTAAGGTGTGTGATCCAAGAAGCAGAACAAAGTCCATCTATACTGCATGCTTCTACTCTGATGATCATCAAATCAAATAAATGTCTCACTAATGATATATATATATTCTGAAAGACAAATGAAAGAGACAACACAGTATGTATATAAGAATTGAAAGAGAGGTAGCTAAGCTCCTTAGCCATACATTTTGCTTGCAATTTATGACTTCTACCCAAGAAATGCCAATATGTCGCTGTCTTTATTTCGAGACAACTTGCAAGCATTCATATATTGGGGGGCAACGTCCCCTTCCAAAAAATATTGATCTACGCATTCACTTCAAAAATTTAATATTACAAAATGCCAATGCAATATATGTTTCGATAAATATTTACTGTCTTAATTAGGGTGTGCTTTTGGGATGATTGTCGGATGCACATACAGAGGCGGATCTCGGATTTGAAGGTGACGGGTGTCACAATTTTCTTCAATGTGTATCTTGTTAGGAACGTGTATTTGAGTCGGGTTCATCTGTTTTTAGTTTATTCGGATTAACTTAATAGACTTTTTTTAATTTACAAATATGAAAATTATATCTCAAAAATCAAGAAACGAACATAATTAGCATCTTAAACAAGGAATCACACCTATTAACACCCATTAACAACAGAAAAATCAACATTTTTACCAAGAGACTTGCATCTCTTATGTATATTATTAAATGAATTTGCACAAGTAAAATAACATCTTCAATAAGGGAATTACACCAATCAAAGTAAGAAAAATAATAGAAAAACTCTTCAATAGGTAAATACACCCCATAAGTAAATGTAGAATTAGATAAACTACAAGTTCTAAAAAATAAATCATAAATTTCATGTTTTTTCTAACAGTGCTTATTAAATTTCCATCATAATTTAAGTAGTAAAGTGATTTAAATTGAATTTAACAATTATAGAGTAGCATAAATTTTTATAATACACTCCCTCCACCCATTTTTATTTGTCCACTATACTAAAAATATATGTCCACTTTTACTTGTAAGTTATATAGTTTGAAAAACCAAGACATAATTTACCATTTTATACCTATTTTACCCTTATTATTAAGTGCTCCAATTCATTTCTCATTTTATTTATTGCTTATTAAGAGTGTCCTAAGTCAAATATAGACAAATAAACATGGACGGAGGGAGTAATAAACAAAAGAAGTTATTAAAAAAAAAAAATTGAATTTTGATCTCAATCCAAAATTCCCATTGAGACCCAAGTTTTTCGATTTAAATACTCACAGATTTGAGATTAAGAGAAATGCTTAATTTAAGGGATTTTGAAGTTTCTATTTGTGTGTTCTCGCTAGAAATCACAGATAAAATAATATAAAAGAGGAAAGACAATATAACTAATAAAAAGACAAATAGAAAATTGGGAGAGCCGAAAAGGGAATTACTGATACAAAGGAAGTAAAAAGCACAAAGAAAAACGGGAGTCGGAAAATGTTCAAGATAGATTCAAACTTGTGTCTACTAGCCGTGGCATCTTTGTCTAATTTAGGACTGGAGTGGCAGGATCAAATATTTAACCTAATTTAAGCAAATTACAACATAAGTATATAAAAATTTTATTAACCTAGGGGGTGCCATGCCACCCCCACCCTAAAGGGTGGATCCGCCCCTGTGCACATATCTCTATTAGGGTGTGCTTTGGGATAATTGTCGGATGCACATATCAAAATAATCCTCAACTTGGAGGGCGTCCACTTATTGGGATGAGAATTACCCAAACTTTTGACCTCGCTTGTCCAATGAACAAACCATCAAGGTCAAAAGTCAAAACTTGTTAACTTGAAGTTTTGCAAACAAGGTCAAAAGTGTAAGACCACCACTTCAAGGCCAGTCTTGTGAATAATTTGTTATCAAGTGATTAATTGAAATCTTATGAGCCTCGCACACTTAGGCCTAGGGTCCAGCTCTGACATCATGGTCACTCTAAAAATCTAGCATATGAGATGAGAATTGCCTAAAATCATATAAATGAGAGACAAATAAGTCCCCCTCCCATTATCAATGTGGGACTCACCTAGGGTACGGATGTACTGTATATAGATATAAATACATATGCATAGATACAGTGGCGGAGCCACAGTGTCGAAGACGGGTTCGGCCGAACCCACAAGCTTTTGTTCAAACCTTTTATTTGCCTTAAGAAATTCATGTAATATGTATAAATTAGTAATTTAGAACTCAGTAACTTAAAGGGTTTGAATTCGGAACCCACAAGCCTCAAATTCTAGCTCCGCCTCTGCATAGATACATACATAGATATATATACTAACTCCTTCTGAAAGAAGGAATATTAATGGTGCATTAGTATTTTACACCTACTAACTTAAAAACATACACATTTGTTCAAAAGTATACACAAATATGGTGAAGATTGACGCACATGGCGTCCATCTAAAATGGTCCCCAGTTATGCATGCGACTTATTTCTTTTTTGACTATCTAATTTTACCATTCTTTTTTCTCTCTTTTCAAGATTTTTTTCCTTTTGAGATTCCAAAACCCAAAATTCAGCACCGCAAATATTGTTCGGTACAACACTTGCCATCTTTGATCAGTTTCCTTAAAAAACAAGAGCTATACGACATATATAGAGATATGAATACGTGTTTGGATAATTTCTTGAAGTAGTTCAACATTGTCGTTGGAGATATACGGCACAATCTTAGCCATATACTTTACTACGCTATCAGGATAGAAAACAGAACATTGCAGAATAAGTAGCCTAAACTATGACTAGTGGTAGAGTTAAGATGTTCATTAAGCAAATTCAAAATATAAAAATTAAAAACACAAAAAACTCAAGAGAATTAAGTATCTATTGTCTATACATAAAAAAAAAATTTAATATTGAATTTTTTAGAGAAGGAAATTCGGATGACCCCCTTGTATGCCCTAACTTCTCCTTTGACCACAAGTCCATGACTTAGAGCCTCTTTGGATAGGCTTAAAAAAGGCAGCTTCTAAGCTGAAAATAACTTATAAAAAAAAAAAAATAAGTTGGGGTAGCCCAACTTTTTTTTTTTTTTTTGGCTTATAAGCTGCTTTTTTTAAGCTAAGCCTAACGGGCCCAATTATTTTTTTGGCTTATTTTAAACACAAAATGGCTTATAAGCTTGTCAGTCAAACACTCAAAAAAGCTGAAAACAGCTTATAAGCTATTTTCAAAGAACTTATAAGCTACGCCAAACGGGCTCTTAATTTAGAATAGTGGGGAAAACCTTTTATACCAAGAAATAATGTTGCAACTCTCGTGAATCGCATTAAAATGTTAACTTCTCCGATCCTATCATTTTTTCAGAAAAGTTCCTTATGAGGAGATACTATGTAACACACATTTCAAAAGACAATATATATATATATATATATATATATTATTTTTAAATATTTTTTGGTACATTTTTACAAAACAATATGATAATAGTAAACCGTCTAATTCTAAAAGGTCATTAAACTTTAGTAAATTGACTATCAAAGTCACTTATGTTTGTTTTGTATCAAGATGTCACTCAAATTAGAGTAGTATATCAACAAAGTCATTATAGCCAAAAAGCTAAAGGAATAATTTCATAAACCTCCCCTTAAGTTTGATTTTGTTTAACTTAATTACCTTTTTGTGGCTATGCTTACCTCTCTTATTTTAATCTTCTTCCTTTTTTTGTAATAATTTTTTAACCTAACTATTACTATTAACGTAAGAAAATACAATTTAACTAATTTGTCCTTCTATTTTTTTGTTTAATTAATTTTCTAGATAAGTTTTTTAAGAAAAGTTATTTCCAACTCTATTATTCAAAAAAACGTCTTCTATTTCCATTTGGACCACAATTCAAAGCCCAGCTTGTCTATAGCCGTACAGTTCACCGTTTTTGCAGTTGGGCTAGGAAAGATACCTTATACTCCTATTGGATTGAAAGACGGGCTGATTAACGCAAATATATCCTTTTTAGGCCATTATTTAATTTTTGTTTTTTTAAAATTGTGCTAATATAGCCTTTGGAACTAGAAAATTATTATACTTTCATCTAATAATAATAAAATTTTAGACCGTGATCTAACATTTTCTCATGAAATTTTCAATTGCTCATGAATCTTTAAACCGCGGTTTAAAAGGTTCATAAGACACAAGAAAGATAAAAATAGGGTCATATACTAAATAATTGACTCAAAGAACAACGAAGAAATATTTTTGAGAAAGACAAGAAAGTTTTTGGAGTGATATTGACAAATAGAAACTTTTTGGAAAATTAAACTTTAGCATGTATTTCAAATTTTTCCAAAAATTAGCCATTTATTAATGCGGAATAAGCTTTAGACAAAAGTATCCCTAGCTAAAACACAAAAAAAAAATTCACAACACTGTAAATCGAAACATTTACACGTGAAACTCAAGTACACGTGCTAAGTTTAAAAAATTCCTAGAATTTGAAATATGCACTTCAAACACTCTACAAAAAGTTCATGGATGTGAGCTGTCTCCTTCTCGAACTTTATAATAATGTCTGTAGAGTTCTCTAGATTTTCATTTGCATCATTCAAACTCAAGGCTCATTTGAACTCAAGAAGTTTGGCTGGAACTCCATTACATTGTCATGCAGTTTCAATTGTATAAGTTTGAACAATCCTGAAGTTTTTCTTTTATAGGATAAAAAAGTTTCTAATTAACAAGACTTGTTTGAACTTCTGGAAAAAAATCTTGGAGTTTTACTCATGATATGTACTTCACTCCTGATATCTAAGAAATGTATATCACGGGGCACGATGATGAGTGAAACTCCTTAATATTATTTTGGCAATTTACATCGATAACATCGTAAATTTGCTAGTAAATTTCATTTATACATTCGAGCTATGGAATCTTCCAATTGAGCACATGATAAAGTGTCAGGTTAAATACTTACAGCTCAAATTTGAAAATAAAATGAAATGTGTATGTTCTAAAATGTCCATTACGTAGATTAATTGACCACTTAAAATACGTCACTTCCCTTAATTATACGCATTAGCCTCAGTGAGCTGTAAAATTTCAGGCATGTGCCGACTAAGTTTGATGTGTATGATGAAAAGAGGTGACATATTTTTATGTGGTTAAATTATCTACATAATAGATGCTTGAGAACACGCACAATTTTTTTTGAAATTTTGAGCCAGAAATGTTTAACAGGAACTACTTTATTAGGTGTTCATTGCTCAAATTGAAACATGTAGTAGTTTGAGTGTTTAATGAAACTTACTAACAAATTTAAGAAATTATTGACGTATTTCGCCTATTATTTCACCTATAGTATCTGTAAAAATATTATTTCACTCAAATATTATAAACTTCACGAACACCCAGAGTTTGAACTCAGAGTTTGTTAGGTTCAAACTCTAACAAATTCATGGAGTTTGAATTGTGGCTTCTTGCTCTAGGGAGAAATAGTGGAGTTTGAACTGATACAATTCATAAATTCTAGAAAATTTTCTAACCAGCTCATTGCGAAGGAGTTTTATGTCTAAATGTTTCGAAATCCAACACCTTGTAATAGATTTATTTTGTGTTTTAGTTATGATATTTTTGTCATTTCCTAGTTATATTTGAAATTATGACTAAATATTAACCACCGATCCAAAAACTGCCCATCGGAGCTAATTTTTACATTTATTTATGTTCTGCAAAGATTTTTACAAAGTGTTTGAATTATCTTTTCCTACTAAACACTATTGGAGTGATGGAAAAAAAAACAAACAATATTTATTGTTAAAAGAGAAAACACTTCATTTTTTCTTAATTGATAAAAAGGAAAATAATTTGTGAAATCTGAAAAATGTCAAACTGAAATGTGTTCAAAGCATCAAAACTATATTCCCTCTCATTTCATAATTGTGATATGTTATGTACAAGTCCAAGGCGGGTACTGAAAACTAAATTTTGTAGTTTGACTTGAAACTCTAGGGGGCTCCATCTATTTCAACAAATTTCAAAATTTCCCTCTTTGTTCTTCTCATAGATTCTCTGCCAAAAATAGCCATTAAATATTCAAACAAAAAAACGAAATCCTCCCTCCTATGGTTAAAAAATTAAGCACCCACCTGAAAATTTACAAAGAAATAACTAATTTCAAATCCTTCCCTCCAACATTTTCAATTTTTCCACTATAAATATTTCTTGAAATCCTAGTAGTTCTATTATCTATCTATTACCTCCATTTTTATTTTTTTGCACATTATTTTTCTTCTCAAATGGAGGTTTTAGATATTTCTCTAAGCGAAAATGGTTCAAATAAAGAAAATATCCCACCTAGCTCTGTAGAAAAAGTTATCCCAGATTATTTGAAGTTGAAATTTTGCGCAAAAAATGTGAAGAGAAATTTTAGAAGGCCATTGAGAGATATTACTCACCTATTTAACTTACCGGTTCAGCCCGGTTCAATTGCATTCAGAAGATTTCACCGACCCGGTTCTGTTTCATGTAATGTAAATGTTTGTGGAAAGAGGAAAATGGGTGATGAGAATGTTGATTTGTTGCAGAAGAATAAATCGAAGATACTGAGAAGAGATTTCAGATGATAGTTCAATTTTTTATTCTTCAGACACTAATAAGACAATATAACACTATAGGAAAACAGAGCAGCATTTCTATTTGCCCAATTGAAGCTGTTGAGAAATATTGGAGGATCAGAATTTTGTAATAGCACAATGTTTGTATAATTAGTTTGCTAGTTGGGTACACAGTCGCTTGGTTTGGCAGGGAGTGCTTTACCCCTAGGGAGGTGGCTCGCAACTACAGTTCTTCGTTGAGAAATTTTGTTGACATTCTTGTATGTCAATCATATGTTTTAAGGAAATGTTATTAGGAACCGATGCTTCTTATCAATCATAAGAGCTTGTTGAACCAAATTGGCATAAACTATTTAGCATTGAAATAATCACCCATCACGTAGAAGTTAACAAAGCAAACATTAAATTATGATAAATCTGTGCGATTGGTGAGATCGGAGCAGAGGATAAGTCTAAATGAGCATGTTCGATCTTTTCTTCATATCGAGGGTGTCGTATCGGATGTAATTGACCCGAGACAAGATAAGTGTGTTTGTTGGTCCGGATAGATCGAGCCTAAATTAGCGTGTTCATTGGTCCGGATAATAGGTTGTGAGGTTGCCATGCGTCATGAAACCATTTTGCTATTTGCACTGACGACCGTATGGGTGTCAAACCATACGGATCAACTTTATCTTTTTTAGGGTTTTTTATTCATAAAGGCTTTTGTATTATATCTATGACCCGTAAAGCATACCTATAAATAGAGGACACTCCTCCCCTTTTTTATGTTAGCTTCCTTTTCATATCTCAATATTATAATCATCAAATATATAAAGGCTCTCTCAAAGATATTGGTCCAGATTTTGTGGTGTTTTTCCTTAGCTTACTCATCCTTCCAATATTACTTATATTTGACATAAATCAGCAATCATAGTACACATACATATTAGCATAAACACGTATACATATAAATACTGAAAGTACAAGAGGTGGGGGGGGGGGGGTGTTATTGTAAGCCTATTAAAAATTATAGTCGACTTCACACTAAATTTGTTAGTCCTTTGATTTACACAAGTATAAACCACAATAATTAGTAAATAATCATTAAATGACACAAGGATTTTTATAGTGGTTCCTATATCCTAATCCGGTCTCCTTGGGCAAGGAGGTTATCTCTTTAATTGTAGTTTGAGTCCGAAATTTATGGTTTTCCCCTGTTCACCACAATGTTTACAAGGTCGGTTTTCACTAAAAATAAAAGAGACAATAATTTAACATGATTTGGTTAATTGACTTACATGAACAACCCACTACCTAAAAAGAAACAAACAATGACATAACAAAATTGAAAGAATAATCTCTCACTTTTCCCTTTTGGGTAAAACCTTAAATTCTTGAAAAAGTATCTTTTAGTCACATTTGAAAATATACTTGTTATTATTCATCCAGTAACACAGCCTTGAATATTTTCTTTCTTTTGAGCAAAAAATATATTCTCCAGGATCTCATGTTTCCATAATTTTGTATTAAATCCAACACCTTCCTTTTAAGTTGTAGCAAGTGTATTCAAATTAAAATATTTTTTTCTAAAATAACTTATTCTCCCAATAATTTCTCCGTGTTCTTCTTCGGGTGAGATATTTAGGCAAAAAATTTCAAGATCCTCTTCAGACCTTGTTCTTCATTTCTATTATTTTGAATGCAAAACATTCATCTTCTTGAAAATTTTTATCACTCAATGTGGACTCTTTTATCAACTTTTGATACTCCATATGATTTTGGACCTTCCTTAAATACCAAATCGAGGCTCTTCCTTTGTAGAATATTTTTTCCATGCTATTGTGTTATTCTTCCCATGTGACAAGGATTTGAGTTTTTCTTTTTCACATCTTCTTCCATAATTCCATCTCTAAAATCTTCTTTTCCATATTTGATCTTCGAGATCATCAAACAAACAAAAAATAAATTTACCACAAGTAAATGTTCTTTTATTAAAACTTATGTTTGTTATCATCAAAATTAATAGGTGAAACCTTGACAACAAATGTCCATTGACACTTCACACCAACCAAACATCATCCATATCTATATCTCGTAAAATCTAATTGAATTAATAAATAAAATCAGATAAAAATAAAAGAGACAATAATTTAACATGATTTGGTTAATTGACTTACATGAACAACCCACTACCTAAAAGAGAGTACAAAATTGAAAGAATAACCTCACAAAATTAACTTGGAAAAAAGTAGTTCTCACAAGTACAAAGTTATATTTGTAACACAAATTCTATCTCTAAACAAGACTAGGAGCCTTTTGGATTGACTTATTTTAAGTGCTTTTAAATGAAAATAGTTTTTAAAAAATTTTGTAGTGTTTGGGTGAGATAAGAAAAAATACTTTTAAGCACTTGTTTTAAGTTAAAATAACAAAATTAAGTCAAAAGTCATAACCCATCCAAAAGGCTCTAGGACTATATTTTTTATGCTATTGTGTTATCATGTGACAAGGATTTTTTTTCAATTTATAGGAGTCTAAAACCATGATTTAGATCACCAAAAAGGAGTTCGAAGCTTGTTAGATCCTTTAACAATGTTATTGTAGGGCATCATATAATTAATAAAATTATTGAATTAATTCATATTTTCCTCCAACAAAAAGAATTAGTCAAAGATGAAAATTTATACCGTCAACTAAACATAGTATAAATTTTATTTCAACCTTAATTACGCAACCCCACCTTATCCCGTATACCAAACGCCGCAAACGAGTGTAAATATTTTTCGCAGCTAACATCAGTAGAATTTCTATGGCACATTTGTAGCGATTTTGCTCTCATGCATAGCATGTGATGATGTGAGGCACATATGAGGTTCGTTATCTGCTAAAGAGACTAATGGTATTAAATTATACTCTTTCTGTCTTAATTTATTTGGCATCTTTTGCTTTTCTAAAGTCAATGACTAATTTTTAAAATTAAATTGAAATAGATTAACTTAATATTTTAAATTTAAACTTTAAATATTCAAAAACTATAGGATAAGTTCCATTAAAGACAAGTTTTCCCAAATATATATTAAAATATTAATCAAAGTTCATATAATTTGATATTCAAAAAGTAAAAATACCATCTAATTTGAAAGAGAAGAACCAATTGAAAGTGAACCATTTAATTAAAGAATATGAACTGTTAGTGCTTCTATGAGGCAAGCTCTGGAAGGAGATTTAGTGAACTACTCTTATTTTGATGCTTTGTTTTTTTTATTGTAAAACTCTTCTCAAAGAGTTGGCAAATTTTTTCTTTGTTATAAGAAATCGGATCAGGTTGTTCATTGTCTTGCTAGAACATCTACTTCAAAAAAATACTTTTTTCTCCGTCTCTCATTACCGATGTACTTGCGTTTGATTTGAATAATACATAATGAAAACATGTTTTCAAAAAAAAAGAAATAGAGTGGCAAACTTTTGTTATACAAGGTCAAGGCGGGTACTGAAAACTAAAATTATTAGTTTGACTTAAAACAATCGTGGGGTCTAACTGATTTCAACAAATTTCAAGTTCTCCCTCCTTTTCGTGCTCATCATTTTCAGCCAAAAACAGCCATTAAAAATTCAAAAAAGAAAAAAAAGGAAATCCTCCCTCCCATGAAAATTTATATAGAAAAAAAAAATTCAAAATCTCCCTCCAACATTTTCAACTTGTCCACCTTCAGTGTATATATATATATATAGGCGGATTTATGTGGATGGATGGGGATGTCACGGCACCGACCGCTCGGGAAACTTGGTATATATATGCGGATATGTATAGAAATGAAATATATATAAGTCTTGCCACACAAAGAACAAAAGAGTGAAAAGTGCCACTGGCAAAGGGCATAACCTGCCACTCTTGCGACTGAAGATCGAACCTGCGTGCAGTACCATTTTGCATTTTTTTTTTTCCTTGTGCACGCTTCAGCTCTATACTTTTTCAGTTTTTGTATCTTTAATTCTTTTAACTTGCTATTCTTTGTTAATCCAAATTAACTCTTTTATGCTTTAATTAATTCTTGGCTCTTTTTACTTCCTCTTTCTTTAAGTACTAATCTCTTTATGCGTGCATTGAGTGCGTATCCTATATCAATGAGTACTAAATTTTAAAATGTCACATAAATATTAAAAAATATATATGTAAATCGTAAATTTCAAAATTTTAAAACAAATTCAAGTTTTAAAATGATGAATATTATTATGTTAAGAGTTTTCAAATTTAAAGGTTGCTTTGATCTTTTTGCAACGTTCGCGCTTATGGAAGATGAGTGGGTTGAAGCTACAATTTTGACTCTTTCTACACTATATATCTGCAAGAATACACCAGGAAAATAGAGTATGAATCTATTGAGATAACGGTATTAGATAGATTTTTAACGTACAAAATCTTTATCTTTCTCAAAGTTTTAGAGGATAAGGCCTCTTACTCCTACAAAAAAAAAAAAAAAAAAAAAAAAAAAAAAGGGGCCGCTTAGGCATCGTTAACCAATATCCGCATATTCGTTCGATTTGTCTATATTAATCGAAATAGATAAATGACCCAAACCGTGACTCAATTTTTTTGAAGAAACCCACCCGTTTACCCTATTTGAACGATGTGGCACCCCGAACCTTCAAATCTCGGGATCCGCTTCGTATATACATACATATATATATATATATATATATATATATATATATATATATATATATATATATATATATATATATATATATATATATATATATATATATATATATGAAATCCCAGTAGATAAATATTCTCCATCTATTACCTCCATTTCAATTTTCTGCAGAACAATTCTTTTTAACAAATGGAGGTTTTAGATATTTCTGATGGAATACAGGCATACGCAGTGGAAGCAGATAGCCAAGATCGATCTTGCATGTAATATAGACAACACATAATCAAGATATTAATCAAACATAAAATTGATACTTATCTCTCAAGCGTGGATCGGCTGCACCAAGAATCGAATCTTCAACCATGAACACACACCATCCACTAGATCGTCATCCTTCAGTTCCACAGTCTTCTGCTGTGTAACCCGAATAATATCAGAATTTGTGACATTCATGTGAGCGAATTTCTATGGAGAAGTTCAAGAAACTTCTAAGACCCTTAGCCTCTTCATGGAATAAGACCCTATTTTGTAAATACAGGTTTAGGGTTTTCACCCTTTTCCAAAACCTGTTGGGTCTTTATTTTCCACCAAGAAATAATACTCCATTTAATTCTTTATTATTCGGCAAACAGGGGATCTGAATTTAATTAATCGAGGCTTCCTATTATGGAATTAATTCAAAAAATCTGAATTAATCCTATCATAATAAATTACGAATTATTCCACTAAAAATCGTCAACCGCACCTCGCCCGTTCTTTCGAAATCATACATTAAAACTTATTTAACTCCCCATGTTAAGATTACGAATACCAATTAATGAAATTAAATTACTGACAATTTAATTCATTGACTAATTGGATCCTTTATATTTCTGCTTAACTTACATCATGTGACGGATACAAAATTCACTGGTGGTTTTCACGAGACTTATAAGCATCTATAAAAAGTATCATCAATTTCAAAGTTGAGACATGGATTCTATCAACTAATTATTATTTCACAAATGTAATTTGCCATTACCCAATTTATCAAGAATACATAGACCCGCAATTGAGTCGTACCTTTTAATAAAACAAAATAATGAACAAATCACATTGATCATAATAATTATATCAAGATTAAGAGTATAAGTAAATTTAATGAACTAGAGAATTTGTTTTATATATTCAGTAAAAAAACACTTATCTCTACTTGGTCCGTTCAATACATACAAAATGTACTAGCACAAGAAGATTAGAACTATACCGTTCTCATAATGACGATACATTATATTAATCTTGTGCTACAATCATACCGATGGCTTTCTCCAATTTCCATCTTAGATTGTGAACATAAATTTTATACTTATAAGAACCGACGATTTAATCTTCCGTATATAAGCTAAACTCTATACACTAAATCATCTACTATATAAGTAAAGGACACACATATTAGTATATGATCTATTTAACTCTTTATTAAACAATGAATAAATAATTGTTCTATAATAAATACTATATCTAAACACATGATTAATAGTATATATCCCAACAATCTCCACTTAGACTTTTAACCATGACAATTGTTAGAATATACCACGTCTAAACGCATGGTTAATGATATATACCCCAACAATCTCCCACTTAGACTTTTAACCACGCATTTGAAACCATTTCAAGCATTTTGGAATACCCCCAAAATCTCCCCCTTTGCTTTTTGC